>NC_041011.1:607500-907500 GCF_004193775.1 Glycine soja
CTGCATTGAAAATTAACTCCAGGAACAAAAATATGATTTGAAATTATCGATAAAGACATAATATTACCAATTGATGACAGGATCCATGATGGATTGAAACTCGAACTCTAATAGCGGAGACTCACGGAGAAGAAAGCGTGAACCCCTGAGGAAGAAGATCTCCATAGTGTTAAGTGAAGTAAACTCCGAAAGAAATATTAGCATGACAAAAAAAATACTCTCATCTTATAATCATACGAGATGCATTTTGGATCATTATATTATTCATTCAAAATGTTTACAGGAATTTGAGATCTTGTATTAGAGATCCAAGTTTAATTTTACTTCAATCTATAAAATGTTGATGTATGATAAATCAGTTGATTTTACTATAAATATCTTAAAAAAGAATACTCACGATCTTTGATAGTTATTTTATGATAAATATCTTAAAAAAGATACTCAGGATCTTTGAGGATGCTTTTTTATTTATAAGAATCGAAGATTGATATAAATTTTTTTATAACATTGAGAATGTTGAATCAACTGAATTAAATATTTTTGTTAGAATCTATGATTGATTCAAAGTGTAAAAATCCTTATAATACATGAAAATTAACAGGAGCAACAAAAAAATAATTTAAGAATAAAACATTAACTGGAAAATCAACGACGAAGGCGTGGTAATCTTACCTATGGCTGACACGATCCATGGTGAAGAATTAATTGAAGGAGAAGAAATATTGGTGAAGAAGAAGATCAAGTAAAAGTTGCATTTGTTTGTTTAATATATTGGCAAATGGAGCTGAAAGAGAAACAAAGGATTGGTTGAGATAAAGTGAGGGACCCACTACTCGAGCACAACAGCACAGTGAGTGAAGACGACTTGACTTGAGCAAGACTAAGTGTCGCGCAATCCTCAAAGGAAACAACCTTAGTCCATAGTCAAGTGAACAGTGTACTAAACTAAACTACTAGTGACCCGTGCTACATCACTTACATGCTTACGTGGCTGTCACACTCCCCCTTTTTTTTTTTTTTTTGAACTATGCTATTCTTGATTCCAAAGTCAAAACTTTCATTTTTTTTACATGCACAACCAAATATTTCATTTCAAATGATAGATAACAACACTCGAATTTAAATTGAAAAAAAAATCATAATCACATCATATAAGTATATCTTTCCATCATAAATTAATTAGGTTTCTTTATTTTTAAAATATTTAATTTAGCCTCTTAATTTTAAGACAAATTGACACTAACATTAATAGTCCAACAAAAGCACAACATAAAAAAAATTGTAAACAAAAAATATGTTTTTAGTCATTAAATTTTTAGTCAAATTTGATTTTGTTCCCTATAATTTTAAATTAATAAAATTAGTCCACAACTTTTAAAAATATGTAAATTAGTCCTTTTTCTAACTTTGTAACAGTAAAAACCACCCCTAAATGTTTAACTTAAAGAATATGTGATTAAGTTTAAGCGTTTTCAAAAGTTAGAGGATCAAACTTATCCGTTTAAAAGTGCATGGACCAACACATGTGTGGAGAGGAGAAATAATTGATATTTTATTTTCTCGAGGAATTAATTTCATAGCTTTTAATGGATACCTTATTGTCAATAAAAACTACAAAGCCCACTACTAAAAAAAGTTATTTTTACGACGCACACCGCCTTAGAATGTTCCTCAGTGGCATTTTTGTAAATAGCGGTAAGATAATTACGACAGTCTTTGAGACCCGTCTTTGTAGGACTTATTTCTACAATGGGTGTAAATAGAAAACCGCCTTTCTTCATTTTATAAAAAATAAAAAGCTTTTTTGATTAGGTTTTCGCATGCATCCTGCGCGCGACGTCGCGAAGCTCAGAACTCGAAGGACCTCGAAGCTGACATCCCCTGTGCCGGATCAATGTTGTTGCAGTATCGTCGTGCCGTAGGCTACCCCGCCGTGGTTGCCAGCTATGTCGTGAGAGTGAGAAGCAGAGGGTAACGAGGAAGGTGAAGTGGTTCGATGACCAGAAGGGAGTGGGTCGCGTCTACGACGTCAGCACTGGAAAATCCTTTTACGGCCCCTACGCCATGTTCGCCGGCAAAGACACCAGCAGAGCCCTGGCGAAGATGAGCAAGAACAACGACGACATCTCCCCCTCCCTCGTTGACCTCTCTGACAAGGAGATCGGCGTTCTCAACGACTGGGAGAACAAATTCCAAGCTAAGTACCGTGTGGTTGCTCGTGTTCTCAATTAATCATATGATAACCTAAGTGTATTTTGTACTCTATCATGTGAGTGACATGATCTCTTACCAAACTCAATCACCATTAAATCCCTAATAATATTAATAAAATTCCTCTATCCAAATTCTGGATACGGGATTGGATTTCTCTTTCATGCATCTCATGTAGCTCCTCTAATTGATTTTAATTTCTTTTATTGCTTAAGAAAGGGATTTTTGTTGCATTTCCAATTTCACTTAAAGCTTAGGAACCTAAAGCACATTTTTTAATGAATATATCGATCACCATACCAATTTTCTGCCGATATAATTGATTGAACCGACTAGTCAAGTATGACTTTTAAAATAATGATTAAAATTGAAAAGTAATTATGAAAATAAACTTTAATTACCTTTAAAAATAATGATAGACAACAAATTGAATACTTAAAATATAAAAATAAAAATATAATGATCACAAAAGGCAGAATAAGGAATTATATAATAAAAGAAAATATTAAATAGGTATAAAAGAAAATTCAAATTTACCTAGATAGTAAAAAATAATACATTACTTAGATGAAAAGGTAATAAATAAGATGCTAAATTACTCTTCTAGTCCATTTTTTATTTAAATTATTTCTCAGAGGTTGCGGGTTCCAATCCTCTAAGTGACAGTTTTAATAAAACTAACACTTTGTTGATAAAAAAAAAAACTTGTTTTCAGTATACTTATCAAGATTACATTTTCTAGTAAGTTCATGGAATAACCTACTGTTGCTGTCTACAATGTAGTGATTTAAAACTTGTCCTGAAATACTGATTTGATTCAGATAATGCCATGCTTTATTGAAGGAATCCTGTGTCGTTGGTTAGGTCAAACTAATGGTTTAATAATACAAGCCAGATGATGGATTTTGATATACATATTTTGTTTCGATGCAAGTGCCCGTGTGTCTATCTTCTGTTATAACTTTTAATTGTTCATTCATTTAGATTTAAATCTTTTGCTCTTGAAATCCATTCACTAAGATCAGTAAGATGTACACTCTTTTTTTATTCCCCTTGGTAACATCCTGTGATTGAGCATTGAGTAGTTCATAGAAAAATAGAGAAGAATCGGCCAAGAGATAAATAAGTGTCTGTCATGAAGATCATCTGAACAATTAATCCCCTTTCTATAGGGTTAAAATCAAATTGAAAACAAATTCCAACCTTTCAAATTGATCTAATCCTAGTTTTCTTTATCAGCTTGGATAAAAAGTAAGTGGATGTTTGTAATAAAATATTAACTAAGAAAGTTACAATAGAATGGACTGTATGTAAGCTACGAAAATTGCACAATAAAGTACAATGGCATGAACACTGAACTGTAACTTAATCCTCCTCTCTTTTCGCAGTTAACTGCTACTGCACCAAAGATAGTTAGTCATGGTATTTTGTCTTGCCATTGATGTACATGTATGGAAAGGTTTAGTTTGTACATGTATGGAATGTGAGAGAAGAGAATATGTAAAACATATGGCAGATGATTGTTCTTGTTCTTTTGTAGTAGACCAGATCGCAATAGCTCTATTTTTTAATGTAACATTTGACACTCACATTCTGTTTCTAAATATTTTATCAGGATATTGTGGTTTGTGATTATATGTCTAACTACATGGGAGTTATGTATAACGTATCTTCTCTTTTCAGGTATTCTATGGAATATTGTTGCAATATTTTAAAATATAAACCAATACTTTCTTTCTCTCCACAGCCAAATTCAAAGACCAAAATACGTGAAAACTAGGTACTTCGTGTTACTTCAAGTGGTTGTTCATGTTGGCAACATGTTTTGAAACATACAAATTGTGCTAAATTCATAACCGAACTACACCTTAATCTCATCAAATAAAATAGACATAGTAATGCACTAAGTAATAAGTAATAAATAGTACTTGATCTGCTTGTCTACTTGCGCAAGTTACGGAAGTAATTTGCAGGGTTAAGTTCAAAGTCTTTTCTGAACATGCGATAGTTTCTCCCTGGAGCCTTCATTGTCTTCCCTCCTTTACCACCACCGAAAATCGCCTTAATCACCTTCCAAAGCAACCTAACACCACCAGAAATCACCTTCCAAGGCAATGAAACAACAGGAGAAATCACCTTCCAAAGAAACCTAACAACAGGAGAAATCACTGTCCAAAGCAACCAACCAACAGCAGAAATCATCGTCGAAAGCAACCGGACAACAACAATAGCTGCCACTGCTACACCAACAGCACCAGCAACACGCAACAACAAATCTCCATTAATCTTTGTCACTAAACTTCTTATCAGGGACACCAACCTGAAACATGGAATTCATGTTAGCTAGAGTCAAACATATGAATTGGATTAATGGATCACCCCACCAAAAGTTATACATTATTGGCATAGTACTATGTTTTGTTCTTTGTTTGCACTAATACTATTTTCGGATCGATAGTCAAAGACTAATTCCAAGATAGAGATTACTAAAGTAATTTTTTTTTTCAACAAAGTCTTTCCTTATACATGGTCAGGAATCAACAATATGTTTAAGGAATCCCACAATCTACCAGTTGTGTTAAACTTTGTTGGGGTTACTATGTTTTAATAGCTCAAATTGGGTCCTCATTTAACCTGTATCATTGCACGATTTTCGTACAACAACATTAGCAAACAACCAAAGGAGGAGGAAAAAGATATTGATGCATACACAGTGGATGTTTATATTTTATATATATAACAAATTTCAGTAAAAAAATGTGCATAAATCATTGACATTTACCAAAAAAAAATTGTGTTGAGTTTTGACAAATTCATTGACTTAAAAAAATCTAAAACCGCTGTTCATAACTGTATGCAGCTACTCTATTTGCCTATGGCTTAACCCCTAAAACCTTTGCTTCTACTGTGAACTTTCCCATTCAAAAGTTCCTTCAAGCACAAAACATAGCGGCCACAATATGTGGTTTAAAATTAAGAAAAATATACAATTATAAAAAATTTAAACCGTTAGTCAATTAATGACAATTTTTTGTATGATTTTTAACAAGTTATTGGCCTTGTTTGGATAATTTCTCTATAAACACTCGTACGAAAAGAAAATACTAAAAAAAATATCTTAGTTAAAATGAACTTGCATAAATTAAAATCATCTTTTGGAAAAATTTAACTTCTCTAAAAAAAACTGATTTTAACAAGCTAATTTTAGTTTACGAGAAGAGTTCATTTTATTTTTTATTCTTATTTTATTGTCTTGTAAGTGTTTAGGAATTTTTTTTATCCAAACAGGACAATTATAAAAATTAACTTATTATTATAATATAATATTTAGTGCATGAATTATTTATTCATTTTTTTTACTTGTGTATTAAGTTTTTGTTAATTTTTATAAATGAATACCTTAAAAACCATACATAAGATATTTTTTTATAAATTCAATTAGAATGCAGCTGTTTGCTTATATAAGATGAATTTGTTATTGTTTATCATAAATACTTTAAAAATGATACTCAAAGTATAATAATCAACGACAAGGGCGTAATCTTACTCATTGACGACAGGATTCATGGTGTGTTGAAGATTGTGAAGAAAGCTTGAACCCCTGAAGAAGAAGAAGACGAAACTCTCAGTAGTGTTAAGTAAAGTAAATATTAAACCCCTAAAGAAATATTATTTTTCATGAATTTAATTAGAATGCACAAGTAAAGTTTCTTTAGACTCTCATCTAACGAGAGATAAATTTGGTAATTCTTATAATAAATATCTTAAAAATGATACTCATGATGATTTTTTTTATTAATTCAAAGTATAAAAATATCTATACTCAATGACAAATTAACTCAAATCAACGACAAGGACATAATCTTACCTGTTGATAACAAGATCCTTGGTGTGTTGAAGACTGTGAAGAAAGCTTGAACCCCTAAAGAAGAAGAATAAGCTGTCGGTAGTGTTAACTGTTAAGTAGTGTAAACCACTACGGAAATATTATGTTTTATGAATTTAATTAAAATGTAAAGTTTCTTTGGACTCTCATCTAACGATATTTAATTTGTATGATAAATATTTTAAAAATTTATACTCATGATGATTTTTTATTGATTCAAAGTATAACAAACTTTATACTTCATGGAACATTAAATTAAGGAACAAAATATTTTTTTTAAAAAAAAATTAAACTGGAATCAACTACAAGATATATAACAAGGGCATATAATCTTACCAATCAATGAGAAGGGCGTAATTTTCAACACTAGTGAATTTTTCAACTATTAGATTAATCTTTGTCGCTAAACAACTTGTCTGGGACACAATCCTGAAACATGAAATTCATGTAAGAGTGAACGATAAGAATAAAACACTAATCTGATCCTTAAAGTATTATCCTTTCTTTTTAAATATTGATCCTTAAAATAAGATAAATTACTTACGTAGTTTTAAAAAGTTAAAAAAAATTCATATTATGTAATCTCTTAAGTATTAAAAAATTATTCAAACTAGTCCCTAAGTTTTACTGAAACGTATCAACTTGAAGACTAAACTGATGAATACTCAATACTTCATATATAATTTAAATAGTTTTATTATTTTAGGAACTGTTTGAGAGAGAGAGAGTAATAGTTCGAGAACAAAATTGGAAGTTTATTTAAAACTTATATATTATTGAAATAATAATATGTTTTGTTCTAAACTTTTAATAGCTCAATTAATTAGGATCCTCATTTGACCTGTATCTGTATCATTACTCAATTTTGTACAACAGCATCAGCAGAACAACAAAGGAAGAAGAAGAAAATACTGATGCATAATAGTGGCTGTCTAATATGAAAATTTTCGGCAAAAGTTTTTGAGATTATAAAAGTTTTATACTATTAGTCGATCAAAAATTATCTTTCATATAATTTTTAAAATATACTAATAAAAACCAATAAATTTAGATTAGATGATAGTTTGTGAATGTGATTGAATGTTAGTAGTTTTCTTTTACACAGTTACAATACATATAAATCTTGTGTATTAAGTTTAAGTTTTTTAATTTTTATAATAAATAAATATCTTAAAATCATATTATCGGTCACCTTTGATTATAATTTTTTTTATAGTGCATGACAAATTAACTGGAACAACAAGAAGCAAGGGATAATCTACTCGGTATTTTTAAACAACTTCTCGGGTTTGAGATGAAATATAATTGGGAGGAGAGACTCTATCAAAATTAGTAGATTAAGTTTTTAACAAAAAATAATTATCAATAAAATTGATGATATTTTTTTACCAATAATGACAACAACAACAGCAACAAAAAGAAAAAAAAAACTATAAGGGCGTAACGTTACCCATTGACGATCCGATCGATAGTGGGTTGGAACTCTGACAGAGAAGACGCAAGGGAAATCCAATTGATGACATGATCCATGGCGGGTTGACGCACGAAGAAGAAGAAGACTAAGATTGTATATGGTCATCCAAAAGACGAAGAAGAAGAAACCCTTTATTGATAAAGCATTCTTCAGTTCTGACACAATTCCACTTTCGTTTCTTTATTGATTAAATGCACGAGAAAGAGAAATTAACCATTGGTTGAGATAAACGGTGAGATAAAAAGTAATAATTGTTACTAAATATTTGTTTTATAATTTAAAATTTATAAAAATATAGTAGTTATATTAATTTTATTTTTTATAAAATAAAATATTTTGTTTTAGAGTTTGGTAGTTAAAATTAGAATTCTGTTTTTTATATTGTATTGTTAATTCATGTCATTTTGAAGTAATTTTTGTTTTTTTATTTAGTTTAAGATTTTGTATTTTTTTCATTTATTTTTTTTATTAATTTTCTAATTAATCGTTTTAGAGAGAAAATTTATTTTCTTCTTTTTTATAGTCATACTACAATAGCATTCTCTTTTATTAAAATTTATGTTATGAATATGATTGAATCCCTTTATAGTAAGCCTCATAATTAATTAATAGATGAAAACGTAATGTATTAAGCTTCATTAAAAATGTTTTTATTTTATTACTTCATTTATTTAAATTTAAAATTAATGAGAGATTATTAGAATATATTTTCTTATAATTTAAAATTTATAATTAAAATATGTTTTCTTTATCAGTTATGTTTTGTAAAAATAAAATGCTCTTAGAATTAGTCTATGTGAAAATTAAGCATCTCATTATTTCTATTCATATCTTTTAGGGAGTGATCTTTTACTTGGTCATATCTTTTAGGAAGTTATCTTTTACTTGGTCAAATCTTTAAAATTACTAAGTTTGTTGTTTGGTTTTTATTTTTTGTTGTTTAATTTAGTACTATAAGTATTTTGTTGTTACACATTAGTAACTGGTTGTCTTTATACATATGTAGCTCCTTGCTAACAAAACAATAAACATGTGAAAATACAACACGCAAAACAATAAAATGAACACTTGAGTGAAACTTTATATTTTACATGTCGTATTCTTAATAGAGTACCTTATAAATTTTTTTTTTGAAAAAACCCCTTATAAGCTATAGAGAAAAAAGAACCAAATCTGAAATATTGGGGTGTCTAGAAAAGATTAACATTCCTATTAATAAGAAAAGGAAAATTGTACCAAAAACAATTGATTGTGTTTTTGTTGGATATTATTTGCATAATACTACTTATAGATTTTTTGTTGTTAATTTAGAAGGGTCTCACATTTCTAATGATACTATTATGGAATCTAGAAATGTCACTTTCTTTGAAAATGTTTTTTCTTTGAAAAATAAATTGTCTAAATTTGTTTGTGATATTTCTTGTTCTAATTTATCTTCTTATAGTAATGCTAATAAGGACATTGTTTTTGAATCTAGGAAGAGTAAAAGATCTAAAAAAGTTAAGGATTTTGATTCTGAATTTTGATCTTTTCTATTTGAAGATGATCCTAACACTTATGGTGAGACCATGAGGTCCATTGATGCACCTTTTTGAAAAGAAACTATTAATGATGAAATGAGTTTTCTTAAAACTAATAAAACTTGATTTCTTACTTATTTTTCCCTGGTTGCAAAAGTGTAGGTTGTAAGTGGAATTTTCGAAAGAAATTAAGAACTAATGAATCTATAGAAAAGTTTAAGGCAAGACTTGTTGTAAACAAATAGAAGGTATATATTTCTTTGATACATATTATCTTGTTTCTAAAGTTACTACTATCAGAGTTTTAATTGCACTTGCTTGTGTTTTTAATTTAGAAATTCATCAAATGGATGTAAAAACTGCTTTTTTAAATGGTGAATTAGAAGAAGAAATTTATATGAGTCAACCTGAAGGTTTTGTAGAACTGGGTAAGGAAAAGAAAGTTTGCAAAATTGTTAAATCTTTATATGGTTTGAAACAAGCTCCAAAGTAATGACACAAAAAGTTTGATCAAGTTGTTCTTTTGTATGGTTTTTAAATCAATAATAGTGATAAATGTGTGTATGTGAAACAATTTGATGATACTGGTTGTGTCATTTTATGTTTGTATGTGAATGATATATTGATATTTGATAGTAATATGTATTTCATAAATGATGTGAAGTCTTTTTTGTCTAGTAATTTTGATATGAAGGACCTTGGTCTTGTAGATGTGATTTTGGGTATTAAGCTTATAAAAAAAATGATTGCATGGTTTTAACCCAATCACATTACGTTGAAAAGCTATTGAAGAAGTTTAATTATTTTAGTGTGAAATATGTTTCTACTCCTTATGACTCATCCATTAAGTTAAAGAAAAATTTGAGTAAAGAAATTTCCTCACATAAATATTCTCAAATTATTGGTTCTTTATTCTATTTGACAAATTTTTCTAAGCCTGACATTGCATATGTAGGTGGTAGAGTAGAAATGTATACTAATAATCTTGATCATTCTCATTGGATTGTATTAGAAAGAGTTTTTAGATACTTAAAAGGAACCATTATTTATGATATTCATTATACATGTTTTCCTGTAGTAATTGAGGGGTTTAGTTATGCAAATTGGATTTTTGATTTTGATGAAACAAAATCGACAAGTGACTATATCGTTACTTTAACTGGTGGTGCAGTATCATGGAAATCACCAAACAAACTAATATTTCATGTTCTACCATGGAAGCAAAAATTATTTCTTTAGATACTGCTACTAGTGAGGTTGAGTTTCTTAAAAATTTGTTATGTGATTTGCCATTGTTGAATGAGCCTATACCTCCAATTCCAATGCATTGTGATAGTTAGGTTGCTATATCTAAAGTTACTAGCAAAAAATTTAATGAAAAAAGAAGACACTTAAGAGTGAGATATAAGTCTATCAGAAATTTGATTTTTCATAGTATCATTTCTCTTGACTTTGTTAGGCCAGAAAATAATATTAAGGATTCGCTTACAAAAGGGTTGACACGCCAACAAGTACTTGAGTAGTCAAGGGGAATAGGACTAGGACCCATTATTTAGTTACAACAAGTTCGTGTGATTGGTAATCCCATGAATGAAGTTCAACGGGTAACAACAAATTAATTGTTTGCTGACTAAAGTGCACCAAAATAAGATTTTGTGAAGTTGTTCCGTTTCTCATTCTTATGACCATGTGTATTATAAATTGTGGCAATATTAAGGTTGAAATATTTATATATGTGCCTTTTTTGGTAAAAAATACATCTTAATGAATCCGATGACAATTATTGTAGGAGTGAGAGTCACAAACCACTCTTTGAGGATTCACCTATTGAGTGTGGTGGTGAGACTGTTACTGTGAGATACATGCTAATATCTAAGTGACACTCACGAAACAAGTTACATGAACAAGGCTGTGTAACGCGTTACCATTTCTTAAAACCTAAATGAATGCCAATATTATAAGGGTTGTGTACTAAAATCCGGTTAAAGAAGGTATAGTTCAAGGCAATTAAGTCACTACATTTTTCTTGGGTGGAAGTTCATAGACACTAAGTATAAGACTCAAAACAAATTATATTTTTTTTATAAATATTTTAAAATTTTAAATTATGTGGGGGAATGTTAGTAAATGTTTGTTTTATAATTTAAAATTTATAAAAGTATATTACTTATATTAATTCTATTTTTATAAAATAAAATATTTGTTGTTGAATCTCATACATAAAATTAGATTCCTATCTTTTAAGATTTTGCTTTTAGTGGATTACATGATTGTTACATTTGTTTTGTTCTGCACATATGTTTTCAACAATCATGTAATTTTACTTTGAAATTTTTTATTGTTGCATAATAGAGTTTATGCTTATATATATCTCTCTTCTCCTATAACAAAAACACACAAGCAGGAAAAAAAACAATTTGCTTTCTTTTTTCTCTAAATTTTTTCTTTACCTTTTCTTATAAAGAAATTATAAGCAAAAACATTGATATTAAGAAGGTTTGAAGATCATTTTATCACACACGAGTGAAACTAATAGGTTATTATATCTTAGGAGAAGAGTCCAATCAGTTTTTTTTACCAGTATAATGATGATGTTGTTTTATTATTTAGTTTAAGACTTTTGTATTTTCTTCTCATTTATTTTATTTTATTTTAATTTTCTAACAATAATAATAATACTCCACACTAAAGTGAAGTGGAAAGGGACTTGAGTAGTAAAGTAATGTGGAAGATATAAAGTTCCATTGCCTTCACGGTTAAGAATACCAGTCAAGTGAACACCGTACGTACTTGTGTCGACCCGTGTTACATGCAACTTTACATAGATACTTAATTTATCCAAATAGATTAGATGAACGTATGCAATTATTCTGTATATCATTTTTTTTCCTTCTTCTTATTCATTGGCTTCTTTGCAAAAAATGAATCCTAATTAATTCAAAATTCAATCTAAATAAAGTTTAATTAATAATTATTTCTCAATAACTTCACAAATAAAAGCCTGGCCATCCAAATAAAAAAGATAAAAAAAGGCTGATACAAATTAAGCCATCTAGTTAGCTTTGATTTGTCGGCCATTCACTTAATACAATACCGAGTGAGTATTTTATCTCATAATGCGTTTGAACTGTTAAATAAAAATTGAAACTGGATTGTTTTTTTTTCTTCAGAAAAACCTGGATTAAAAATTGTTTTGATTTTAGAGTAAATAGTTCGAGAATGTAAAGAATTTTTATTTAATTATAATTTTTTATGCGTGATTTTTTTAAATATTTGCTACGTGAGGTAAGTTTGTTAATTTTTATTATAATTATCTTAAAAATTCTAACAATAACATATATTTTTTGGTTTAAATATATGTTTGTTCATGGAATTTAGATTAATGTCATTTTCTTCTCCAAAATTTATATTTTTTTTTATTAATCTTTTAACTTCAAAAATATTTTTTAATCTCTTTAGTTAATTTTTGATAGTTTTTATTTATCAGAAAAGAATATTTTTTAATTGAGAGGTTAAAATAAATTTAAATTTAAAGGATAAAAACTATAGTAACCTAAATTTCTTAATCAAATATATTTTAACCTAATTTTTAATTAGTTTATTGTATATATCTATGAAAAAAAATATATTCACAAACAATGTAAAATTATCTGTGGAGTTATTTCGTATTAATATTATGAGCAATAAAAAAATATTAATTAATTATTATAACCATTAAATAATAAGAAAATGAATTATTTTTTTTAAAAAGTTATTCTTACCTTTTATTATCATCCTTCCTTAAAAAAAAATTTTATACAAATTTAATAAAAAATTCATGTTCGATTTTTAACATTTTAAAATTATCTCAATTTAATAGTAAATTATGAACAAAATTAATCTCTGATCCAATTAGTTAAAAGATACTCTCTTATCCAAAAAAAACTTCTATAATAACCTCTAAAAAGTCTGATTTCTCCGGGAAAAATTCTGATTTCTAATTAGTTAGTATAAAATCTTTTAAAGTGTAAAATTATTTTATACAGAAATTAAACTCTTGTTTTTACTTTTTTTTTTTACTAACAAATTTCTTTTAACGGAATCATGAAAAGGTAGTTTTATGCAAGTGTAGTAGGGACAGAGAGAGAGTACCTTAAATTTAACTACCTCAACACTGTGACACATATTCCCTTTTTCCTCTGTTGCTGTTCCCAAAATAGAAAATCTAAAGCGAAACACTGAAATCATTCCATATGATATAGCTTCTCTCTAAATCTGAGTTCTAACTTCCTCAGATTTGATCCCAAACCAGTAAGCTTTTTCTTCTCTTCACATTTTCTGCTGATTTTGCATCAAGTTTGCATTTTTTGCTGGATCTGGATCATTTTTCCGTCTGGGTTCGTTTGATTTGGCCTTTTTCAGTGCTCGTGGAAATGTTCGCTTTTGATATTGAATGCACCCCAGATTCCACTTTTTCGATTTTTTAGTTGTTATGTTGTTGCATTGAATGGTGATTGAATTATGAACTAGTCTTGCTCCTTTTGATGCTGATGCTGTTTTGCATTGTGCCGGATCTGGGAGTTCCATTTAATTCCATGGCTAATGGTTATCATCAATCTCATTCATTACTATTTGATTTGGATCCAATGATGTTTTTCTGAATCAGATTTGCCATTGCATATCATGCATTCAATTATCAGAATCATGGGGGTCTTTCTTTGTGGATCCATCATTTTCATTGGTTAGGTGTCAGTGGATTTGTGGTCATCGTTGCTTTCTTTCACCTCATTTTTTCGTAATCTTTATTGTTTTTCACTTCTATGGGACGATTAGTACACGCAATTTCGACTGAAAACTACGAGTGCTTCTTTTGGATGGAGTAGTTGGATTTGATTAAATTAGCTTGAGTTACTCTCCTATTGTGGTGAATTGTCCTTGGCCATTTGTTTCTTCTATGACCAAGTGTTACTAGGATGATTGGTGGGGTACACTATTCCTTTTGATTATGTTACCCATTATTGAATTCATCTCCTTCTATTTCTATTTTCTTTCTTCATACCTGCTTACATCTCATCAAACTCTGGTCACACTTGAAAAGAAACAAGTTTTAAACTGGTGTCTGTGTTTGGATCTGTTCTTTGTTTTTATTCTTTTTATAGCTCTATGATTTAATCAAGAAGAAAAATCAGTAATGAATATCTGTATCTATTTGCTGACTGCAGTTTCTTTCCTTGCTTGCAGGTTATTCTTTGAATCAGCTATCAGTGTATCAATTTCTACAAACTTTATGAGGAGCTGGATCATGCTATCTAGTTTGGAATATTGAGTTTGCTAGTTAAAGTTTTGTTTTGGATGGTAAATTTGGTGCTTCATGTCTGGTGAAACAAGATCTGAGTTGTGATCAGTTTTAGTCAATAACTAGGTAGTGAAAAAAGTATATTTGGATTTTCATTACTTTCAACTGATAAATGACGAGGGGAAGATATGATGGATCGCCAAAGAAGCATTTAGTTGCTTCCGTTTGTGGTGTGGCAGTCTTTCTTGGTTTGCTATATGTGTTCCAGCGATCCATCTTTGGTTCTCAGAATAGTGGTTCATCTGCGCTTGAATATGGCAGCAAGTCATTGAAAAGACTTGGGGCATCATATTTGGGTTCAGATGATGATGCTGATAGCAAGCAAGATGAATCTTCATCCAGTATTGCGCAGGGAGATGGTGAGGCTGATATTGTACCAAAGAGTTTCCCTGTAAGTTTATGTGCAACCTTAAACTCAAGGCACATTTCACTCTATTTCTTTATGAACACCTTTTTTTGTTTTGGTTCTAAGCTTGTACTTTATGACTCTGCTATTATATTTCATGAATAGTTATTTTGGTTCTATACATTAGTTGTTTTAGTTTAATTGCATACACTTTATAAAAAATATTAATATATTTTGATAAGTATGTATGTAACTGCACACTTTATTTAGTCACTAATGAATAATGCATCTCCATCTGATAATGGGAAACCTGAACAAAACTAATAGCATATTCATAATTAATATCTAATTCAAGAAACAAGAGTCTTAATTGCATAATTAAAATAATTCTAAGTTTCATAAATATGCAAGAGACCAGAACATCACCATAGTGAAGGAGGAAAAGCTAAGAAAGATAATTAAATTTTTCATTATTTTCATCACCATATTCAGGTTCTCTTCCTCCTCTGGCTCAGTTGAAATAGATTCACCACCTGTACTGTGTCAATATCTTTTGATCCCCTATCTAGTTCAAGGTGGTGCATATCATATAGGCAAGGCTCTACTTTTGGAAATATCATCAATCTAATGGATTTTTTAATGCTTCTGTTTTTGAAGGTTTGTGATGATCGTCATTCAGAATTGATTCCCTGCTTAGACAGACATCTTATCTATCAAATGAGACTGAAGCTGGATCTTTCTTTGATGGAACACTATGAGAGACATTGTCCTCCTGCAGAAAGGAGATTCAATTGTTTGATTCCTCCACCGGCAGGATACAAGGTAAAGAATATGCCGAGACTAGATGTGATCTTAAACATCAACATATCCTCGTTAATACATTTGTATCATGTTCATCAGTGTCTAATAATTTCTGTTTCTATGGTGTTGCAGGTCCCTATTAAGTGGCCACAGAGCAGAGATGAGGTGTGGAAAGCAAATATTCCACACACACACCTTGCACATGAGAAGTCTGACCAGAACTGGATGATTGTAAAAGGTGAAAAGATAGTGTTTCCTGGAGGAGGGACACATTTTCACAAAGGAGCTGACAAGTACATTGCATCAATTGCAAATGTAAGAGGCTTACTGGTTACCTCTATAAAGCATAATGAAATGATATATGCATTCTGTTTTTCAATTGGTAGCATCATTGGACTTCATGTGTGTTATGCAGTATGCATGCGTTTGATTGATGGAAATATGATTTATAACATCAGTTAATAGGATTTTCAAGACCATGTTTGACAGTGCTAGTTTTTTGGTGCATTCGGATTATTTAAATTCACTTTCATCTCATGGATCTCACAGTGAGTTTGTATTGCCAGATGCTCAATTTTTCAAACAACAATCTTAATAATGAAGGAAGACTGCGGACGGTTCTTGATGTTGGCTGTGGTGTTGCGAGTTTTGGAGCATATCTTCTTTCATCTGATATCATTGCAATGTCCTTGGCACCCAATGATGTGCATCAAAATCAAATTCAGTTTGCTCTAGAAAGAGGAATTCCTGCATATCTTGGTGTCTTGGGAACTAAGAGACTCCCTTATCCTAGCAGATCATTTGAACTTGCACACTGTTCTCGCTGCCGGATTGATTGGCTTCAGAGGGATGGAATACTACTCCTTGAGCTAGATCGGTTGCTTAGGCCAGGAGGTTACTTTGCATACTCATCTCCAGAAGCATATGCTCAGGATGAAGAGGATCAAAGGATATGGAGAGAGATGAGCGCCCTTGTGGGACGTATGTGTTGGAGAATTGCTGCAAAGAGGAACCAAACTGTCATCTGGCAAAAACCTCTAACAAATGAATGCTATATGGAGAGAGAACCCGGCACTCGCCCTCCTCTTTGCCAGTCTGATGATGACCCAGATGCAATTTGGGGAGTGAATATGGAAGCTTGCATAACACCTTACTCTGACCGTGAGTACCTTTATCTAATGTGCTATATAAAATGTTTGATGGCTTTTGCACTTTATTTCTATGCTTTGTCTACAAATTATAGTTATTTCTGTTTTACTAGCAATATGTTGTTGCTTCTTTTCTTTTTAGTGTGTGTCTGCCAATTGTATATTTCTATTTCTATGGTGTCATGAGCAATAATGTAAATATGAGTTCTCTTTCTGTTATTGCTGTTGATTAGTTAATCTGCTAAATGAATGGAATGTCTCTGAGATGTAAGGGTTACTTGCCTGCTCAGATTCTGTCAATGAGCTGCCGCTTGGTAGGGTAATTTTAACCGGGAACTAATAACAAGTCATAAACTCTGAATGACCATTTAGGTCAGTTGTGTCATCTTCATCTCCTCTATTTAGATTGAGGAATATTTCAGTTGATTGGCATGTAATTTGTTATGAAAAGAGAGGAAGGGAAAACATTGAATTGCAGGGCTGATTATTCTTAGAGAATGGCCATAGAAGAAACTATGATATTATGACAGTGTATTACATTACATAATCATGTAGACAAGCAATGGTAATCCCCCCCTCCCCCCCTCTATTGAAGAAGAAATATGTGTTTAGTTAGACAAACATATTCATCTTGATTGCATTTACAACACTCATTATTCAATCTTGTTAATTTTATTGTATTATCCATGAATTACCTGTTTTGAGCTGATTCTAAATGACCTAAACCATTAATGTTTTTTATTTGGATACTTCAGTTTTTACCATCATCTTACTGTTTATTGAAGTTATGCAATTGCGTTGAGTCCATGTGGCCTATATTCTAAGCTGCTAAACCTTGATTAAAAGTTTTTTGTTTAAGTTTTGATAAATTATGATGACAATTTTTATTTTTATTGAGGTTTAACCATTTACAATAAATGTGGATACAAGACTCCACCTGATGAAATTTTTGCTGATTTTATCAGACGACAACAGAGCCAAGGGTAGTGGATTGGCTCCATGGCCTGCAAGATTGACCACTCCTCCTCCTAGATTAGCAGACTTTGGCTATTCAAACGAAATGTTTGAAAAGGATACGGTAATTGGAATTTGCAATTTATTCTCTGGTTTGTTTTAATTAGGTTCTTGTTCTTGTAAGCATATAAAATTATTGAACTAACAAAGGTTGAATTAGATTAATAGGCTATAAGCTTAACTTTTGTCCTGCGGTATAGGAACTATGGCAAGGAAGAGTTGAGAATTACTGGAATCTGTTGGGTCCAAAAATCTCGTCGAACACAGTGAGGAATGTGCTGGATATGAAAGCCAATATGGGTTCATTTGCAGCTGCTCTTAGAGGCAAAGATGTTTGGGTGATGAATGTTGTACCTCGTGATGGACCTAACACACTAAAGCTTATATATGACAGAGGCCTCATAGGGTCTATCCATGACTGGTATTAAAACTTGATTTTCCTGAAGCATAAATTTATTGCATCTTTGATATCTTTTTATGCATTTGATTCATTTCACCTTTTTTGTCTCATTTGATGATATATATGATTTCAAGATCCATCTTAGTTGACTTCGCTGATTGTGAGAGAACTTGGTGATTTGACTAAATAAGCTATTGAGATTTGTTACTTCATTCTTTGAACCTGTTGTTTATCCTTGATTCAATTTGTTAGCTTCTTATTAGGGATCTGATTCCTCTAAAGTGCACTGATATTTGTTGAATAATTCTACAGTTTGTTGCATATTTATTTAATTTTAGGATAAAATGTGTTTTAAGTCTCTCAAGATTTGGTCAAATTTGGTTTTAGCCCATACATTTAAAAAATGGTAGTTTTGGTCGTTGTATTTTTTAAACTGGTGGAATTTTGTCCCTAGTTATGTCAAAATGAAATATAGGGTAAGAGATGAAATCCACCTCATTTTTGAAAATTTGAGAACCAAAACCATCATTTATAAAATATATTTTCTAAAATCAAGTTTGACGAAATCTTGAGAGACCTAAAACACATCTTACCATGACTTCATCACAACTCTTAATTGTTGATTTTCTAATCTACAATTGCAAGTTGCAACTACATTTTACTACCTCCGTTCCTTTTTATCTGTCTTTTAAGATTGTTTTGTAGAAACCAAGAAATGCAATAAATTATCTTGATTATAATAAAATAAATATGAAGTTTTTTATTTCACCCATTTCTCTTTCCACTCTACAATAAATGCACGTGTAAACTAATTAAAGATAAAGAAACATGAGAGGGTATAAATGATAAAATTATAATTAATGTGATCTTGAGCTTTGCAGACGACACATAAATAGAAACAAAATTTCTTAAAAAATCCGACTATTAAAAAGGAAGAGAGGGAGTATTCTCTAAATTGCATTTCCTCAGTTTAGAGGAACCAAATCCACATTTATTAGTAGCTCCTCCTTGTATTGTTCAGAATCAAAATCTGAGTATGGATGTGATTGACAAAAGTGATATTTACTGAAGGAATGAACATCTTTTAACAGGTGTGAAGCATATTCAACATACCCCCGGACTTATGATTTACTCCATGCATGGACTGTGTTTTCTGACATTGAAACGAGAGGGTGCAGTCCAGAGGATCTACTGATTGAGATAGACCGTTTGCTTAGGCCTACAGGTTTCATCATCATAAGAGATAAACAGCATGTGATTGATTTTGTCAAGAAGTACCTAACAGCAATGCACTGGGAAGCAGTTGCAACTGCTGATGCTAGTGCTGACTCTGACCAAGATGGCAATGAAGTTATTATTGTCATCCAGAAGAAATTGTGGCTCACCACTGAAAGCCTTAGGAATACAGAATAGGACAAAGACCATAACAACGACAACTACAACAACAACAACTATATGGCTTTTTCATTTCCACTTTCTTATATATTATTCTCTGCTGCTACAAGGGATCCCAAGCATGCATGCCCCCCAGTGTTGGAAGCATTGAACAATTGCATTTTGTAGTATTATTACATAATATTTATCAATTTCCTATTTTTTGTTCTATATTTTTGTGATTATGATGCAAGTTATTATTAAGCCATAGGCATTATTATGCTTCTATGGGCTATTCATTATTTTGCCCTTCATTTGGGTAATAATGTAAGCTACTTAATAATCAACACATAGTAGACTTTGTCTTGGTGATTAAAGGTTAGGACTTATCACACTAAAGTGTAATATTTATACAGGCATTTTTCTGCTTGGAATATATCATATAAGTTTCTTGCTTTCATGTTACAGTTTGTAGTGCCCAAGTTACCCCTTATATCAGGGAAGCTGTAACTTCCAAAATCAATGTATCCATTCAATGATTATAAGAATTAATAAATTAAATTAACACTAATTGTAGACTCTAACCTTTAATCGATCTTTGGAATGAGATGACACGTCAGATATATGTTGGCGTAAGCCCAAGAATGTTATTATGTGCTCATTTTCAAAGGAGTAACTTTGATTTCATATTATTCTAAGGGCTTGGATGTATTTAGCACAGGAGTGCATGCTTTTTCTGGACATTTCCTTAATCACAAGTTATTGTTGTTTATGCTATCAATTTGTACTCTGATTTCCGGGTATCACAAGACAAAACCCTGATTTAAAATAATTTCATATTATTGTAAATGAATGAACCTTAATCACAAGTTAAGAAGATTTTGTCAAACTAATGATAATTTGAGGCTTACTCTAATGCATTCTAATTCATTCTTGTTGGATTATTTTTATTTTGAAGAACTAAATCTCCCTAAATCTTTGCCAGTTCAGGGATATAAAAGAAAATCTACCACCTTCATAATATTTGATATTTTAAAATTTTAAAATTTAATTAATAGTTTGTTTTCTTCTAAATATACCCTTATTTAATCTTCATTAAGAGTGGTGCAGGTCAAGATATTAAATAAGGACTTTAGTCCAAATGTATCAAATAAAAAAAATGGAGTGGAGATATTACTTTATTGTTAAGTTAAATTATAATTTTAATCTTCTTATTTATAAATCAATACATTTAATTTCTCTTATTTATTAAAATAAGTAATTTTAATTTTTTGATATAGTAAAAAATTAAAGATGTCAATGATCTTTTATTCATAGACAAGATAATAAATTATTAATACATTTATTTTATTTAATTAATTATATTAACATTATTTTATGTGTATCCTTAGTCTAGAGTTATTAATTTATTTTCTTCAAATTATCAAAATTTATAAATTAAAAAATATTTAATATACAAATCTTTTTAATTTTATTTTATATTATTTTATATGTTTTATTTTGAATAGTTTACATACTTTTAATTTTATTTTACCAATTTTTAATTAAATTTCATAAATTAATATGCAAATATTTACATGAATTTCATTGTAAATTGATTTTAATATAAAAATTATTTTTACTCTAATTACTTACATAAAATTATTTATAGACAACACAATAAAACACTTGTTTTGTTTAGTTAACTATGTTAACATTATTATTTTTCATGTATCATTAATAAAAAGTTATTCATTTTTTTTAATTATCAAAGTTTATAAATATTTAACATATAAACATTTTTAATTTTATGTAAATAATTAGAGTAAAAATAATGTATATTAAAATCCATTTTAAAAAATTATATAAATAATTTAAATATTAATTTATTAGATTTAAAGAGAATTCTATATTAATTATTTATGCAAAAAAGATCATTTTAAAAAATTCTAATCCCCAATCCTATTTTTGGACGTATATACGCTACCAAAAGATATACACAATATATAGTAAAGCAATGCTGAAAAGGGACCACGATCAATAAGCAACGCGACGGTCAAAAACTACTGAATTGCTGCAAAATCTCGAATACTGACTAGCAACTCCTGAACCGAAAAAGGGGAAACATTCCATTTCTAAGTTTAAAATAACTACGAAAAATCAAAGATCAAAATCGGTCCTTGTGGATTACGAGCTACCAAAATGAAGTAAAACCTCACATTTTAACTTGTAAATGCTCCCATATAAAATATAGAAAAATGGCAACCTCAATAATGTAAAAACAAGTGAATCTAGTTCATTCTTTGGGCTGCTTCCTTGGCAAGGAGCTTCTCCTTGGCCCTGGTCTTGGCTTGAGATTTGGAACCCATGATTCCACCACCCCACTTCTTTCTGTATTCATCATACTTGTCATTGAAGTTGGCCTGAAAAGAAAACAAGATAGGTTAGAAACCAAATAGATTCAGTTAATTTCATCCATTGAACAGGTACCAAACAAACAAAATACAATCTAAACTACCTTAATAGCTTCTAGGATTCTACTGAACTCCATCTTGTCTTCATTCTTGACAGTTGTCAAGCACAAAACTGAAGCAGTTTTCTTGTGGACAATCTGTCAAAAGGGACACATGAATCAACTGAATAACCACAAATCATTAGTTCTGAAAACGTTGTTTTGGTCAAATCAATTTATTACCGTTCCCAAGCGTGCTTTGCCCTTGACAATGCAGTATGGAATTTCCATCTTCCTGCACAATGCTGGAAGCCAGACCACCAGCTCAATTGGGTCCACGTCGTGAGCAATCACAACCAGTTGTGCCTTGTTCTGACAAAATAAATAAAAGAATCATCACCCAAATATCACAAGAGAATAATTGTTTATGCATATTCATTCATTCCCTTGCAATAATCAAATAAATAACAATGAAAAGGGAAAATATATTTAGTTTACAAAAGATTTTACTTGTATTTCTTTTCTCTTAAAGAGTTCCCTTGCACGGGTTTCTAAAAGATGAACTTGATAGACTTTTGGGATTGATGAAAAGAGATGCAGTGGAGCAGAACAGAATAATGAAAATAGACTCCGTAATTTGAATTGTTTAAAGTACGATGGAGCCGAATGGCAAAGAAAAAAGATGAAATGCATTTTGTTTCCACCAATGACCCTCTTTTTCTTTCCTTCCCTCCACAGGGCTCAAGACAAACCACTCTGTTTTTCCGTTAACATCATAAGAATATCTAAGCTATACAAATGGTAACTTGGTTCCACCTATTATTCTTAGGTCATTCTTTATCAAATAGGCAAAGCACAGGAAGTTATACAATTTCAAACAACAGCAATATCCTCATCAGACTAAACTTAATAAAAAACCAAATTCTCCTATTATAATTATTCACCAAAGGCTAGGAACTCAACAATTCCAAATGACAAGAACAACACAACAAACATATTTCACATGCAAATTGCGTATTTACACCACTACACCATGTTCTAAAACACAGTCTAAAGTCTAAACCTACAACTTCAACCTCATTATTGAGTTCTCCACAACCACAAATGCAGTCAACCATCCATAATTTCACACAATGTTAAGGATTGTAATAACCGCAACCGCAATTTAAGACCTTGACACCACAATTAACAATAGCAACAACGACGACGAAAATCGCAACAATAAAAAAAAAAGTGAAAAAAAGACCTGCTCAATAAGGTAAGTAACATGGTTGAGACCGTATTTGACAACAATAGGCTTCTTGGCCTCAACAGGCTTCCCATCGGCCTCAGCCTGAGCCCTCTTCAAGAGCCGCTCCTTCTTCTCCGCCTTGTCCTCCGGCCTGTACTTGAGCAGCATCTTAAATAGATTCGTGGCTGCGAAAATTTCACACACTTGTTCTCAATTCATTCTATTTTATTCTCGCATTCCTTAACATATTTAAATTATCTTTTACCGAGATTCTTGTCTAGGGTTTTGGTGAACTGGTTGAGTGCAGGAGGGACCTTGAGCCTCTGCTTGAGGATGCGCTTCTTGCGTTGGATTTGGACGTTCTTCGGCCACTTCACGAACCGCGTCAGGTCCCGCTTCGGCGGCAGCGCGCCTCCGATCCCGAACTGCTTCGGACGCTTCTCGAACAAAGGATTCGTCACCTTCTCCTGAACCTTCTTCTTCGCTGCTACAACGGAACCTTTCACACCTTTCTTCGGAGCCTGTTTGAAAGTTTCAATCAAAATGAAAATGAAAACGTTGCTGAAGAAACTGTGAGAGTATGATGAATTGAAGAAGAAGAAGCTGTGAAATGAGACTCACCATTGTTGTTGTGGCGACGGAGAATGTGTGGACGTTTTAGAACAACAACAACGAATCTAACCCTAAGGACTAAGAAGGCATTGGGAACTCAATTTAAAAGATTGGGTTGCCGGGTCATGTTTGGGCCAGGCCCATCTATGTTGCACTGGGATTGATCCATGGGCTGTTACCCCCTGTACCTCTAGTTGCTTTCTACATCCTTTTCAGATTGATCATGGGGTGCATTCTGAAATGTATTTTTAGATGGGGCTATTCTAGATGCCAAAAAGGAGGCACAGGAAGCAACTTTGAAAGTGCAGAAAGCAAAAGCCTGGTCCATGGTAGTGCATTAGGCCCAATTCAAGGAAACTATGCAATTTGCGTTGGAGATGCACAATTGCGAACTAAGCTGAAAGAAATTTGGCAGAGGAATATTTTGATTAAAGAATTATTATATTACTACGGATGCGATTTGAGCAAATTCAATTTGAACTTCGTTCAACAGAAAAGGGTGTGCGAAACTGTAACATGATGAATAAAGAAGGGTGTGCAAAATTGGAATTACCTTTAGGTATCTTTCTCTTCCCCTTGCCGGCCACACGACATGAAGAAACTACCACGTGATAAAGAGAAGGGTAAAAAAACATTAAAAACACAAATTCTTTCAATAAAAACAAATAATTCATTTTTTAGATAAACGCAACAAAATCTTATATTAATGCATCAATCCTATGGGTTATAATAATGTATTATAGTCTAAATTTATTAGTTAAAAGTGTATTTTAAAATAAATTGTGTCAACAATAATGTTGTGTAGTGTATCCCTCCTTTCTTGGATATTTTTTTAATTCATTTAAAATTAATTTTTTATAACCTAAAATATTGATGTAGTGACATGAGTTTTCATTATATATTTATATGTGTGAAAATAATCGTATTTAATTCCCACTATATAAGTTGAAGAATATATGTGATCTCTAATCTAAGAAAAAGAATTAACTTGTTTATCAAAATAATAATAATTAATTATTAGATAAGGGTAGAGTGAAAAATACATAAAATTGAGGTTGAAAATTCTAAAGTTAGTTTTTCTTTTTTAAGTTTTGTTCTTGAAAAAGAAAATAAACATGTTTTAAATTTCTTTAAATTTTGTTAAATTTAATTTTTACCCTCTATTTTTTTGTTTTTTTTTTAGTTTTGGTTTCATAAGTTTTAATTTTTTTAAAAATAATTTGTTGTTATTTATTGATAATATAATATGTATTTAATCATGTTACGTTAATAACGATTTTAAAGTAACATGAAGTGTGATGTATGTACACTACATGGAACAAGTCTAGCAAATTATTATTTAAAAAAAATGTATGAAAATAGAAATTAATATAAAATTCCTCAAAAACTAAAATTACACTTAGTGATATTTACAAGATTTTTTTGAGATAATATTTACAAAAATTAAAAATATATTTTATCTTCTACGAAATACTTTCAAAGTTTTCGTTTTTTTTTATTTTGATTTAATTTAATTTCTTCTTTTAAAAAGCAAAGTAATAAATAAAATAGTATCATATCATGGCATAACATCCAACGTTTAAACTTTTACCCATTATTAATCATTTTTTATAATTACTGTAATTAGAGTTTTAGAGGGCGAGCCCTCGTGCAGCGGTAAAGTTGTGCTTTGGTGACTTGTTGGTCATGGATTCGAATCCGGAAACAGCCTCTCTTTGTATATGTAAGGGTAAGGTTGCGTACAACATCCCTCTCTCCCCCATACCTTCACATAGCGAGCCCCTCTCTTTGTATATGTAACGGTACGGCTGCTTACAACATCCCTCCCTCCCCCATACCTTCCTTCACATAGCGAAGAACCTCTGGGCAATGGGGTACGGAATTTTTTTACTGTAATTAGAGTTTTAATTTTCTAATGAGATCTCAAGTATTCTTACAAACTTATTTAATCATAAGATAAACAATATTGAAAAAAAAAATCTTCAGAAAGGGTAGAGTGAAAAAATATATAAAACTGAGGAGAGGAGAATAAGAAAAAGGTGAAGGAAGGTAAGTACTAAGTAGTGTTTAGTTTTTTCAGTTTTACTTTTTAAAAATACATTTTCAACTGAAAAACCAAACACGCCCTTAGTTGGTGGACGTGGAGGCAGTTTAAGAAGCCCGCCAATATCTCATTCCCTTTCCTTTTACGTAACTTTCGCGTCTCTCTCTCAATTGCTGAATCCAATTTTGCTCAGAAACTCATCACACACATGTTGATGCAACTTCCACACACCCTTTTGCAAAATTCCAATCCTTTTGGCAGTGACATGAGAAATCTCCATCTAGGTCATTCTCTGATTCTGAATATACAGAACATATCCATGCACGAGTGCCATATCTGAGTTTAAGGGTTAATATTTTTCATTTTTTTAACATTGTCCAATTTCTGGAAGAAAAAAAATTCCATCCTGAGGTTTTCGGAGACTTTGATGAGAGGCCTAAGTAGAAAGCATGACGCTTGAGCTTTGTCCTCTTCAGTGGTTTCCTTACAATTTCTTTCAGATGGAATGGCAGATCTTTCTAGCTACGGGAGTCATGAGCGCGATATTGAACAAGTTAGTTTCACCACAAAATTAAGCTTTTATCTAAAAAAGAAAAAAAATGTTTGGTTTGGTTTGTTTCATAGCCGAAAAAGATTAGAATTTTTTTCCATTAGGCACGATCATGCTTGTTTATTTCAAATTAGTATTAGTATTCATTTTCTAAATGAAAAGAAAGATCAAAATATTGAGGGGTCTTTTGATATGGTGTATTAATTATAGACTTAAGTTAAAATTTATCTGGGTGTTGGCAATTATGGCTGTTTGCCCTAGCTAGAAGAAGTATAATTGAAGATAAGGCATGCCCTTGCAGGCTAGAATTTGTTTGATTGCAGGGATGAAAGGTAGGGTAAAATAATGGTATGTAAAGTATTTTGTGAAAAGTATTCCATGTACGATATATTAAAAGTAGTCATGGTACTCTTGGTTACTATTTAGAAGGGGAACAATATCCTACTTGATGCAGGAGACAAGAGAAAGAAAGTAATGAAATGGATACTGATGGGCCTTGGTTTATATATACAAGCAATATGATAGGAAACTTGAATCATTACTTGAATGGAAATATATGGTATTCTAGGAGAGGCAAATTGAGTTAAAGCTATGGATGCATGGGGAGGGAAACTTTCACTGAACATGGTCATGATATTGTTCCTTTCTATGTGGTTTTTGATTGAGTAACAATCAAAACCACTTTTATCTAAATGGGGAAAATACTTAACTTGGAAAAACATTTTTTTCTGCAATAGAAACTGTCACTAACTGATATGGTTTTCTAGAGATTATGTTGCTTAGGTGCTCCATTTAAATTTAATTTCTGTCTTATTTCTTTGTGAAGGCATTCATTACTTTGAAAAAGGGCACTCAGTTAGTAAAGTATAGTCGAAAAGGGAAGCCAAAACTCTGTACATTCAGGATCTCATCGGTGAGTTTTTATGCTGAAAGAAAAATTCATTCGTGTCCAAACAAACATATATGTGTATTATATATATATTAGTATGAATAATTTCATATTTAGCGGCATTAGCAGGATGAAACGAAACTGATTTGGATATCTCATGGAAGGGAAAAGAATCTAAAATTGTCTTCTGTTTCACGCATCATCCCAGGACAGAGAACAGTAAGTTAAATGCTTGGTCTTTGGAGGCTAGATTTATGGTTGGTTATATTAACACTCTGATAAAGATATCCTGTGTTTCCTTTTATTTGCAGGCTGTCTTTAGAAGATACTTGCGCCCTGAAAAGGATTATCTGTCATTTTCACTTATTTATAAAAAGGGGGAACGGTCACTTGATCTGGTTTGAATACACATCCATTTTGAATTTAAATTCGTCAATTTCATATAAATTTTGAATCTATTGCTTCCCCTTTTCATATTGCTAGATTTGCAAGAACCAAGCTGAGGTAGAGGTATGGTTTTCAAGCCTTAAGGCATTAATTTCCCCTGGAGAGCGTATTAGGCGTGGAACAAGTGATTTATCCAATGTGAGTTCTAATAGAAATTGCTTAATGCCTTAAATTTTCAACTTATCTTAGTTTACATGTTAAACAGTTGCTACTTCCTATTTGTTCCTTCAATTTGCCATAGATTAAATTCTAACTTTATACATTGAAGGATTGAGTTACCTCTAAGATCAGCAGAATCTCAAACTGTAGGAGCAATTGTTATCCTGGTCATAAAAACTCAAGGATGTTCAGAATAATTTATTGTACAAATATATTTGAAGAATATGCAAAAATTAAAATTCTTATTGACATAGGATTAAATCTGTATATTCAAAACTCGTCAAAATATCTCAATGCTCAAGATGAGCTTTAGTTTCCATCGTGTAAACTAGTTTCAATAAATTACAAGAAGTTGAGGCAACAAATATCAAATTTTTAACTACTTACTTGGTCATGGAAATCATTAGGAATTATTGTTAAAGCTTAAGTTGTTATATATACTTTATTTCTAGAATCTATATTTTAGAACATTTCAACAAAGTGATTGTTTTGACTCTCTCTTACAGGATAGTGTTGACTTAATTCCAAATGATCGTCCTTATGCTGGAACACTAGAGTTTGCATCAAGCATTGCCCGTGGCAGGTTTTCTTTTGAATCAGTGTCTCATGAATCTACATCATCTTGGTCTAGATCAGAAACAAATATGCCAGTAAGGACAAGTTGTGGAGATGGTTCGCGTGTTAGTGTATCAAGTGTTAGTCACTCAAGTAGCGTAGGATCAGGACTAGATGACATAGAATCTCTAGGTGATGTTTATATATGGGGAGAGGTTTGGGCAGATGGCAATTCATTTGATGGATTGGGGAGTCAACTTCAAGCCTTTTGTAAGACAGATGTGCTGACTCCTAAACCGTTGGAGTCTGATGTTGTTCTTGATGTTCATCAGATTGGTCCTGGTGATCGTCACATTGCTCTAGTTACAAGGCAAGGAGAGGTTTTTACTTGGGGAGAGGATTCTGGTGGAAGACTTGGTCATGGATTTGAAAAAGATTTCGGTCGACCTCATCTTGTGGAATCCCTGGCAATTACCAATGTGACTTTTGTTGCGTGTGGCGAGTATCATTCTTGTGCTGTGTCCACATCTGGTGACCTATTCACCTGGGGTGATGGTACACATGGTGCAGGACTTCTTGGTCATGGCACTGATGTTAGCTACTGGATACCAAAAAGGGTTAGTGGCCCTTTAGAGGGACTTCAGGTTGTAGCTGTAGCATGTGGAACATGGCATTCAGCATTAGCAACCTCCAATGGTAAGTTGTTTACCTTTGGTGATGGAAGATTTGGTGTATTGGGCCATGGAAACCGAGCGAGTGTGGCATATCCAAAGGAGGTACAATTATTGAGTGGATACAAGGCTATTAAGGTTGCATGTGGAGTGTGGCACTCAGCAGCCATTATAGATGTTATGGATCTTTCTGGTTCAAAGGCTTCAGCCAAGAGGCTCTTCACGTGGGGTGATGGTGACCAATATCGTTTGGGTCATGCTAACAAGGAAACTTACCTTGAACCAACTTGTGTAGCTGCAGTTGCTGAATATAATTTTCACCAGGTTGCATGTGGGTACACTATGACTGTTGCACTCACTGCATCTGGTCATGTTTTTAGTATGGGAGGCACAACATATGGTCAACTAGGAAATCCAAATTCTGATGGAAAAGTGCCGATTCTAGTGCGAGATAAGTTAGTAGGAGAGTTTGTGGAGGAAATATCATGTGGTGCCAATCATGTTGCTGTGTTGACTTCAAGAAGTGAGCTATATACTTGGGGGAGAGGTGCCAATGGAAGACTAGGACATGGAGACACAGATGATAAGAAATCTCCAACATTGGTGGAAGCCTTGAAAGACAGGCATGTTAAGAACATCTCATGTGGCTCGACCTTTACATCTTGCATATGCTTACATAAATGGGTTTCTGGAGTTGACCAATCTGTTTGCTCTGATTGTCGACAACCATTTGGTTTCACCCGAAAAAGGCACAATTGCTATCATTGTGGGTTGGTATATTGCCATCCTTGTAGTTCAAAAAAGGCATCAAAAGCAGCACTGGCTCCAACACCTAGCAAACCACATCGTGTGTGTGATGCTTGTTATGCTAAGCTAAAAGGTTCTGATAGTGCTTCCAATTTTAATAGGGAAATTAGTCGTCCTTCTAGTTCCGTATATGGAAGGGAAAGTTTTCACCGGGGAGAGGTAAGGTCTTCAAGAGTTCTCTTGCCTCCTACCACAGAACCGGTAAAATACCTAGAGATTAGGACTAATAAGCCTGGAAATATGCATGACTTTTCTTCCATAGTCCGAGCTGCTCAAGTTCCTACCAGTTTACAATTGAAAGATGTTGCATTTCCAATTTCGTTGAGTTCTGCGCAGAATGTTTACAAACCTGTTATACAGCCAACTCCACCAACACCGGCTACTCCAATACCTATGTCACCATATGCTAGAAGACCACCCAGCCCACCGCGTTCTACCTCCCCTGGATTTTCAAGAAGCCTTATTGATAATTTAAGGAAGAAAAATGATCATTTGAATCAACAAGTCTCAAAATGGCAAAACAATGTATATTTCATAATTTATACCACTTTCAGATCTAGTAACTATGTTCTTTATTCAAAGAGCATAACATGTCTCAATTAATAAGATTTGAAAATATTTGTTTTCTTGCATATAGAATCAAAATTTGAAGCAGAAGAGTGACATGCAAGACATGAAGATTCGGGAGCTTCAGAAAAATATTGAAGAAGCCGTGTCACGAGTTGGAGAGGAATCTTCTAAGCTTAGAAAAGCAAAGGAATTAATTAAGTCCTTGACAGATAAGGTATCTGAATTCTATATTTTGACATCACAGTTAAACTCAATTTATTTAAATAAAATTTTCCTGCTTGAGCCTTGAAATAATCTTTCATTCAAAGTGATGAGAAACAGGAATGAAAAATCATACAAGTGGGGAGGGGGAAATCTTTGAAGCATTCCTAATTGTATCTTCACACACACACACACACATTCAACGTAACTAATCACTAAGAAAATTCAAATCATGTTGATGAAATTGTTATTGGTTACAAGTGTCTTGTCTATGGGTAGTACTTAGGAATGAATTATGCACAATGATCTTCTGCCTTTGGTTTCCTCTTCTGACTTCTTTGTGGCTAAATCATATTCCCTCTAATAGATATTATTTTCATTATCCTAGCCGTGCAAGACTCTTATAAAAAGTTCTGAGCAACTTGAAATCTTCCTTTCATACCATCAGACGATTAACACCAATTTTGCCAAAAAGTTGTGCACAAGTTTCCTCTGTACCCCATACTGCATTATTGCCTATATAGAATTATATTTTTATATATGAGAACTCAATTAAATGAAGGATAAGCATTCATTTTGGAAACTTCAATAACTACGTGTGACTATTATGCATGAATAAATGAAGGAATATCATTATATTATCCAAGTGCATTCTACAATAAAATTGCTAGATTTTTGTATGGGACAAATATCACTGGATTATTGCGGTATTAAAAAAATATTTTAAAAGTAATAATGATTTGTACCAGAAAATTTGAGTTACTGTAAATGACATTTTCATCATTACTGTGCTGTGATTCATTGTCAAAACAAAATCTCAATCTAAACATTTAGCTTATTATTTTAAAGCTAACTGTACTGAATTTCAACAACAAGAAATGTTGATTTTAATGTGTCCAAAGTTCTTATTATCCTCAGATGACAATAAAGAAAAAAAAGTATAAGTTTTAGAATTAGTCATATGATTGTACATAAAATTTGGCAAAACAAGCCTGCCTCAATATCTTATGATTAGGCAGATGTCCATGACAAACCTTTTAATGTTCCAAAGGCTTTCAGCAAGAAATAATTGATGCAACAAAATAGAAGACTATCTTCATTGAATCTCGACATTCCCTAAAACTGAACAAGGGAAGCAATCATTGAATTCATGGAGTCAACAGAGAAGTTTAAATTTAAGCTGAGATTTACAGATATATATTTATTGTTACACTTATTAAAACAATATTATTTGCATTTTTTATGTATTTGTGATAATTGTTATCTTCTCTGACTCCATAAAGGAGCAATAACTCTCAAGATAGTCAAGACATAAAGCTTAATCTTTCAATCTGAATAACTCTGAACACATATGAACCTTCATTAATTCTTTCATCAATGTACTCGCCTTGACTGCTAATGATCACTAAAGAGATATTGCATGTCATAATAAGCTAATATTTAAACCAGGTGGGAAAGAAAAGGAAGTTGATCAGGATATCTGGTTTATCATATTAAGGCCTATTTTGGATTAGCTTCTAGCTTATGAGAGCTTTTCAATTGGGATAAGTATTTGATTCCTAACATACAAAGAAGCCCTTGTAAGTTTATAGGTATTTATGGAGAAGTTAGCTATGAGAACGTATGAAAAGTTAAGATGCACAAGATGATTTTACCTTATGCAAGAAGTCTGATTCATTTTATGTGCTTGATTTATTTTATTTTATTTGCCATTCGTGCTTTGTTGAGAAGTTTATATCAAAATAGCTAAACTTGCTTCTACATTTGGTTTTATTTAGTTGAGGGAAGTGACTGAGAAGTTGCCACTTGAGATTCCGGACAACGAGACCTTGAGAACCATGCATGCTCAAGCTGAAGAATTTCTTCATGAAGAAAAAGATTTTGAATCTTCTTCCTCCCCACAGAGCCTTGAGTCTGAGCAACAAAGTGCACCTGATGTACCTGCCTCAGAAAGCGACTCTTCAAAACTCCAAGAGCAAAGAATGGAAGGAAATGATGATGCTTTTGGGGTTGTTCCATCTATAGATGGAGAAAATATTCTTGAAGAAAGCAGCAACTCATCTGTATCTGGTCCAGTAGTGACTTCGCCAAGCTCAGGAAATGGTTCAAAATTACGTGACACTGGTATACCTGTGACAGAAGGAGAAAAATCAGTCATTGAACAATTTGAGCATGGTGTTTATGTCACACTCGTAGTACTACCTCGTGGTTACAAAGTTTTCAAACGAATTAGATTCAGGTATATAAGAGCTACTTGCTAATCTAAAATTCCACCTATATATTTTCTTTGCATCAATATTTTTAAATAGTTTCTAACTTAATCTATTTCATAAAAATCTTGCTTCTCAATGTGGGGGTTGCATGTAACAATTTCTATGTGTGACTAAAACAATGTTGAAATTTTCTAGGATCTTCTATTCCTATTCAGACCACCAAACATTTAATTTGATGTCCATTAGCAATTATGGAGGTAGTGCTGTGTATTGATAGCTTCTCAACTGTTTTATCATTAGTTTCTACTTGATATTGATATAGATGCTTTTTCTTTTTATAGTATTGACATGTGGAAGACAAATGTTACCATTTGATTATATGAAAAGCTTCTATGTTAATTTTGTTTTTGATTTTTTTCTCCCCTACTTTTTGGTTTGATGGCAATTGGTTAGAACTTTGCAATATTATAATGTTATACCATTAATTTGAGTATTGGTTTTCTTATTTCAATTGTTTCTATCTTTAATACTATTCCTATCTCTTTAAAAGAAATCTGTTTTCTCTTTTCCTTTATTCTTTTCTTTTCTTATTTTTGCAGTAAACGGAGATTCAACGAGAAGCAAGCAGAAGAATGGTGGAACCAAAACAAAGATAAGGTGCATAGTAAATACAATTTACCAATCACAAAGAATGCAATTACTGGATCATCTATCATACCTCCACAAGCTGAAGAAAAATGTGAGGCATTACCTTCTTCCTAAACTTATTTCTCTGGTTTACCTAGACATACCATATTCTGATGGAATGATCTAGAGAATAGAGGCAGCATCAAACTATCAAGTGTAAAGAAATCTATATTAGGAAAACTAGTGTAAAAAACTTGGCAATATCTACAACAGTCTGGATATGACCTGCAATAGAGGATAGAATATGTAGTAAGGTTTAGAGGTTGGTAGTAAATTTACTTTTGATTAACATGCTTTGGATCTCACTCTTTCCTTTTAACTCTTCCTCCATAAATCCCTGTGTTTCTATTTTGGGTCTTCATACACAGAGCCCTTGCTATTGGTATTGTACATTGGTACATGTGTGTAATTTAATTCCTCTAACAAGTCTAGGGAAGCAACTAATATATGAATGATGAATAATGCTACAACCACACTTTTAACTAATATAACAGTAGCAATAATATTATTAATAATTCCATACTTGATGTTCTGTTAAATTTGATGTGTTAGGCTGTTGGTTCAACAGTGGAAGCAAGTGTGAGTGGTAAAATTAAAATCCTAAAGTAGTTGTTTCAGGCTGATGTTAATTTTACCACTAAGAGCATCTCCAATGAAAATGTTTACATGAATTGTTTAACTTTTACGTAGTGTTATTTAAGTTTTTTCCCTACTGGAGTATATGATACGGAGTTGTTTATATAAGCAACCGTTGTTTAATAATATTATATCACAAATAACATTATTTTAAGTATTATAGGATCCATAAAATTAATTTAAACACACACTTTAGCAATCTTAGCATTTAAGTGAATTTTTATTTAAAATGCTTAAATTTATATAAAATTATAAGGCTAAGCAACTTATATAAATAACTGTGCATTATAGATATTTTAAAAGGATATATTAAATAAAGTTTGAGTTTCCAGTCTCAACAGATAGGAAAAGGATATCTTGTTTACACTTCATAGACTAAGACATGCAAATCCATTAAACACTTAACTCTTATTTGAATCAACTTCTTTATATACATTTATAAGAGAAGAAAATAAAAGTATAAAATAAATTTGAGTTTCTCTTCTAACCTAAAATTAATTTATACACTTAATTTTTATAAAAAAATATCATTTAACTTATCTAAAAGCTAAAGTGCATTATTTAATTTAGAAAATAAGTTCAATTCATTTTACCTTCTTATTTTCTTTTCTTAAAAGTATTTTTAAAAACATTTACTTCCGTTGTTCCTATATATATAAAACTCAATTACCTAACTCATGAAGATTAAGAAAAATAATTAATTTAATTTATCGTAAATTTATAATTTTTTCAAAATTATCCTTATTATTAATATTTCTTTCTCTTCTAATGGTTTGTTAATATATTTTCTTTCTTCTTTTAACGGAAGGTATTTTAAATATAAAAATAATTAATACTAAAAATATTATAAATAAAAAAGAATAAACACAATTTTAAACTTAAATCATACACATAAGAACCGAGGGAGTATGTGTTTAACGTTAATGCCATCACGAAAAATGTGCAAACTATACTGTTTGTAGTTATCTCTTTCTAAGCAAAGTGGAGGGTGGTATGGTATTGGGGAGGGGGGGTTCACTAATCACTATTGACTGCCCAACATGGCCTAATCACAATGCTTCCAAATCAAATGGGGAAGGAGTGGTCTAAACTTTCAGTGCTTAGTGCTGGTCTATTTTCATTCGTCTAGTCTATTCAACAGGGTACATTCAAATTCTCCATGTCTTCTAGGGAAAATGAAAGCAGATGTGATAAAATGGTCATTTATCTCTAGATTGAAGTAGAGAAAAAGTTAGTACTACAACTTATCCAAACTTATTATTATAAATTGTTCATAATTACTTCAACTGAGACTCAAATTATTATAGAGGGGTGATTGGACTTAAAGTGTAGATAAATCGATTTTTGAGAAATCCGAAACTCAAATTATTAGAGAGAGTGATTAGACTTAGACTTACGTGTAGATAAAGTGATTTTAAGAAATTTTAAAATAAAGTGATTTGAGAGATTTTATCTCGAGATTTTAAGAAAGATTTATTATCATTTGAGTTATTATTTTTTTATTATGATATTAATATAAAATTATCTTCTTTTAGAAATAGTAATATATTTTTATAAGGAATCATGAGCATACATAATGTGATGAATATTCTTTTTTCAACAACATCTATGAGGATTCAAACCGTGGATTAATAAATTTTCATAATTCATTATAAAATTTATATCAATAACTTTACTCAAAACTTAATGGCAATGGCAATCTAATTATGAAATGAATAAAATGTCATTTCTTTCTTCTTTTTTTGCTATGGGGAGCGGGGTACTGGTCAGTGATCAACTTGCCTTTTACGTTAGAAAGAAAAAAGGAGCCCACAACCCAAAAGTTGCATATTGACACACCATATAACCTATAATATCGGTCTTTACAGAATTTAGTTTTCCTTATTATTCTCACTATTCTTAGCACCCAAGGTTGCTTCCATGCTGTCAAGTCTGCCGAAAGTGTTGAGCGATAGGAATAATGAGAATTTCACCTTTATGATTAAGATTTCATATTATTACAACTCTTGCCATCAATTATGACTCTATATATGTTCCATGTGTGTTCTTATAAAAATCAAAGCAATGGCACTTGTGTAATTCTATGGCAATTAATGTGCCAATTGGAGGGACCAAAAAAGATGGTAGCAGCTTGTAGAACAAATTGATTATATAAAAACTAAAATGGGGCATCATAGGTTCCTTCGTGAGATTAAGAATCATTTCTAATAGCCCTTCCCTTCATTTGGAGACACATTATTGTTCTTTCTTTTTTCAAGTCATTTCTCTCATCAAAGCAAAAACACCCTTCATTCAGTTTGTGACATGTCTCGCAAGAGGCTAGGAAAAAAGCTTCAACCTGCCAAGAAGGCATGGAAGAGCTTCTCCAACACAGTCCAACACAAACTCCACAAACTCAACATTCCCAATTCCATGAAAACCACCCTTCAACGCCTCCTTCAATCCTTTTACTCCCTTGGCACTGTCATACACTCTAGACTTCATCGTTCATTCACCACCATAAGGCCACGTGGTGGTACTGCCACTTCTAATTACTACCATGTTCAATACAAGCACTGTGCAGCCATACACATAGATGACCTATTTGACAACAAGACTAATAATTCTGCAGTGTCCGTGCATGCCACCAACAAGACAAGTGCTCCTCATGCAACACAAGTGCAAGGGGAAACAACCAAAGGCAAAGAGATCAAAGGGAAAGAGAAAGAGGAGCCTGGTATTTACAAGGGTAATAATTTGGTTGGTCAGTGTCGCAACCAGAGTCGCAGTGGCGGCGGCGAGGGTAGTAGTAGTGGCTTGAACACTATAGAGGATGCATGGAAGGTTGTGGTTGCCAAGTCTCCACAACTACATGTGGATCAAAAGGCAGAAGAATTCATAAGCAAGTTTCGTCAAGATATGAGGCTTCAGAAAGAGAGGTCAATGCTTGAATTCCAGGAGATGCTAGCACGCAGTACCTGAATTGAGATAATTTTTTTTATCTCAATCACTATATTCATTTTCTAATTGGACATTTAGAGTAGTACAAGATTGATATATACATATGGGGCATGGTGGTTTAATATATATAATTTTTTTTTTCTTTCATGAGCACATATATAATTGTTTTATAGTTGTGTGTGTGAAGATGTAAAGGAAATTAGGCTTTTGCGCTGCATTGAGGGATTCTTTTTCTTTTTTAAACATTATTTGTATTCATTCTTCTTGTGGTTGACAGAAGTGTCTCATCGATTGTGCATTGTTTTGTAATCTGACAATAATGAAGTGTGTAATGTATAGAATGTATTTGGAAGTGAGTTTTGTTAAGCTTTATTTTTTCTGGCTTATACACTTGCTTTAATTATTTGGCTTTGTCTAAATCAGTTTGTTTTGTTTGCTCTTGTCCAAGGTTCACATGCATTCATTTTCTCTTCCTAACTTCAATTATTTTCAATGACTTTGTTAGGTAACTAATAGTGATTTGTTGGGGGCATCATTAAACTAATGAACCTAAAGACCAGCTCACATGTCAGGAAAGTATCCCAACTTTAATAATGTTACTACCCTTAGTCATTCGGAAAATGCCTATATATATGGAGATTTTTCGACAGTAATTCAAAATGTTCCCGGTAGATTTTTAGTCTATTAGTAGTATATTAAAAGCTAATCAGGTTTGTATTTGTATGTTGTACGTAAAAGATAAATTAATTTTTTTTTTCAATTTAAATACTTGAGTATTTCTTCAATTTCTAAATTAGGAACATGGGTATCAATCAATATAATAATAAATATTGATTATTATCAATAAATTTTCACAGCAATACTACGTTTTTTTTTTATAAAATAAAATTAATATTTGCAATAGTATTTTTTTCATTTAATTTTCACTTGATAAATTTGAAATATGTATTTTAAATAATTTGCTATCAATCTATTTTTCATTGTTTATATATGATACATGATGTGACTAATATTTTTATTATTAATTTTAATGTAATTTAAATTTCAAAGATAAATATTTATCTTGTGAGAATAGTAAAATTTGAGTAAAAATTAAATATGTTAATATCTATATTATAGAGATAAGAATTTTCATAATTACGTGAGAGGAACATAATTAGGATAGGTTATTTTTGACAAAATAAATAAGTTGGAAAGTTAGTTGAAAACTAAAAAATTAATTTTAAATTAGAAGTGTTAGTCAAGATGAGTTGTGAAAGAGTTGTGAAAGTAGTTGAAAAATATAATATAACAGAAAAATAATAAAATCATGATTTATTAAAAAAATAATAAAGAAAATAAACAAATATAAAAAATAAAAATGAAAGAAAATATTAAAAGTTAGACGTTAACATTTTAAAAAAATATTACATCAAAGCATAATTTCAAAAAACACAACAAGTTCCTGAAAGTTATTAAAAAAAATTAAAAGTTAACAGAAATGATTTTTCAAACATAATCTTAATACATGATATTTTTTAAGTTTTAGAATTAAATATATTTTTATCCTAAAAAAATTATTGTATTTGATTTTAGTCTTTAAACTTTTAAAAATTTATTCTATATGTACGGTGACTCCTTTAACATTTTTACTTACGTGACTAACAATTATCACATGGTGATGGTATGCACGTGGTCAATCATGTGAATGTCCCATGGCATCATAGGCTAATTTTATCTATTTTAAGAAATTGAAGGACTAAAACCATAATTTTAAAGAATATAAGAACTAATATCAATTTTGATCAAATCTTCAAGAATTAAAAATACATTTTTTACTTTACTTAATTATTATTATTATTATAATTAAAATTATTTAACTATTATATTAGTTAACTTACACATTTAATAATTTTAAAAAAAAGAGTGTAAAAGGAAAGGAAAGGAGAAATACATAATATGAAAGAGTAATAAATAAAGATGGATGATAACTTGATGTTAATTCCATTAATTCTTTTAGTTGCTCTTCCAAAGATTGCTATCTCAATTAAGAAAATAGAGAAATCTCCAAGAGAAGATGAGTTGATCGGTGTTGTGAAAAGTTTTTCTCTCAATGCATTCTGAGTAAAGGGCTTTGGAAAATGGTTATATACCATATAGTAGCTAGAATGAACCCAAATGCATTACATAGTCAATTATAGGTAACAAATATTGTAGTCACCAACATCCAATGTTGCCCAGGCATCTCAAATGTTTAGGAAGGGTGTGTTTGTTTGTGTTTGGGAGACACAAAGTCCGTTCTTCTTGAACGCTAGACTAACATGTTTGACAATCTATTTTTACTTTGAGTTGGATGCGCATGTAAGAGAAACATCCGTTGAATTGAAAGCAACAATTGGGTTGCTTTTGCGTTAACGCTCATGGGTGTTGCTTTTCTCAGCAAAAAATTAAATTTCTTCAACCGTTATTACCCCTTTTACCTACCAGCATTGAAGAGTACTCTTAGATTTAGTGAATTGGGTGCTGATATGGGTTTCAAATTTTGTATTTATTCCCGTGGTTTTAGATTTGCATCTTGTTGCTCTGGTTCCAAGTTTTGCATATGTGACACTCTAGTGGGTGCTGACTAAAGAAAAAAATTACACCTAAAAGTTAGTGCTTGAATACAAATTTACTGAGATACAACCAATCTAAGTTATATAGGTTGACTGAAGTTAATACTTAAATATAAAATTCCTAAGATGCATCATGAACAATAGATCATACCACGGCATGAAGCAAAATTATCTTGTTGTTACACCAAGAAATAGTGTTCCTTGAGAGTCATTAGTACTTGTGCTAGACAATTTAATCCATATGAAATTTCAATAAATACAACCAACATAAATATGATGAGTAAGCAATTAATATACATTATCATTATAGTAATATAGTCATTGGCTTGACTGTGAATGTCTTTTGGAGATACCTACTATTTACTTAAGGTGTCTTAATTATGTCAAAAAAGTCTATTGTTTTCTCCAATATTGATATGCTTAAGGAGTAGTGATATTTCATCAATATTTCTTATTTCTTTATTTTTTTATATCGTATAACCTATTATTATATCTATAGTTTTGTGTCTTTTTTTATTCTTTCTAAGTGTCCGTTAACATATGGAACGTTTAACTGATGAGATAATTGATTGTGCATAGTATGCAAGTTATTATAAACCTCTCAATACATGTATTTAATTCTTACTGTTCAAAAAAATATGGAGTGTTTAAATATCTTTTTCTTATACTTAAAAACACACTTCAATCAATATCAACAAAAATTTAGCCTAAATCGTGAATCTCGTCTTAAACTCTTCAAACCTCACTCCTCACCTTAATCTCTTATAATTTACACAAAATTACATATCTCCTTTGAACTCATAGATGACGAAGATTAAATATTTCTCTTTTAGTGATCTGATACTAATTTCGGTAAATAATTGTGAGTGAATTGATACTCTTTTCATAAACACATTCATACCTGATACCTCAGTGCCTATATCATCTAATTTAATTGCTTTTGCAATTATCTATGCTCAAATATGTCAATGGGTATATAATAAGAAGAAAACATATAAAAGAAAAATTCATATATGAGGTTACGAGATAGGTTCTGAACTTTTGAAAAAGCTAAAAACTATGGTCCACTGATTCAATATATATGTGGCTGATGATGCTTGATACAAATTGTACCATTGCGTGGACCCCACATCAGCGGATGCTCCGTGATCTTCACGTCGTTAAGCATCTGGGAAGAATATCCTTCCTCCGTTTCATATTTATTATTTCACAAGTTTTACATGAAATTTATATTAGGAAGAGAGTATTAAAAAAATTACATTAGTAGTACTCCTCTAAACTTTTTGCACCCGGTTTCCACTTCTCAACCCAGACGAGGTGGTTTTTTGCACCTAAAAAGTTGCAACAAACCATTCATACTTTTTTTTTTCCCTTAAAACTATGCCACAGGTTTTTTTTGTAGGTTCCTTTTCTGTTTTGCCGTTAAAGTTAAACCTACCAAAGCGGCGTCGTTCCATTCAGTCCTAGCGTGGCAACACTCCACACAAATAAATACCTAAGTCCACCCTCATTTCACATTCTACACTCACTCTTTCACTCTTCTTCGTCTCAAACCTCTTCGTTCCTTCGATTCATTCCATTTCTTCCAAAATGGCCAAAGACCCAGTTCGCGTTCTCGTCACTGGAGCCGCAGGTATGGCTCTCATCGCCATAATCTCGTCTCTATCGTCCTTAATTTCTCAGATTCATCACGATTGCTTGATTTTATACCCTTTTGTGTTTTTAATCCGAGATCTGTGATCTGACCGTGTTTCTGGATTGGTTTGATGGTTTTGAATTCTGGGTCTGTGCCAAAATTATGTCTCTTGTTGTGTTTGAATCTTGATTTGCTTATGCTCCAGATCTGATGCTCTGATGAACGATGATGATGTTTTATGTGTGTGTGTTGTGATTGGTTTTGGTGTAGATTTGTTTGTCTGTGATTTGTTTTTTTTAACCTGGTTTGGCTTAGGATTCATATGTAATTGTTTAAGGCCGGTATTGTTATGATTATAGATAAAAAGGCTTGTGTTTTATGTTGTATTAGGGAGTAATAGTTGAAACTAGTGTAGTTTTGGGTCTTTCCTTACCTTTTCTTCTCATCCGATGACTCTTGTAATGTGTCTTCTCTGTGAATGAGTGTGGAAGGTTGACTTACTATTATGGGAAGGATGTAATCAGTTGTTTGTGTGTTTATCACTGTTCTTTTAGAAACGTTGTTGCAATGATTCACTTTCATTTAACTGTAAATAAAAGCCATGGTCAATTGCTTTTTTTTTCTTCTCCTTTATTCATATTGATCTATGTGTTGTTTTAAGCTTTTTATTTGATTTCCTCATATTACAATGTTTTCTGTTGAGTGTGTTTTTCTCACATCTGAGAAATGAGTTCTATGGTCGAACTGAATATGGCCTGCTTGTGGATGCATAAAAATTTGTTTCTTATCCTGTTTTGCTAATAAAATGTTTTTATCAATTGTAGGGCAAATTGGATATGCTCTTGTCCCTATGATTGCTAGGGGAGTGATGCTGGGTCCTGACCAGCCCGTGATCCTCCACATGCTTGACATTCCTCCAGCAGCAGAGTCGTTGAATGGGGTTAAAATGGAATTGGTGGATGCTGCATTCCCTCTTCTTAAAGGTTTGACTTACCTTTGTTGAAGGGACTGTTGCATAAACATTATGAATAACATTAGCAATCTTGATTTAACAGGTTTGTTTTAGTGACTTATATGATCCTCAAGATTATTAAATCCTAGGATATTATTTGCTTCAGGTGTTGTTGCTACAACCGATGTGGTTGAGGCATGCACTGGGGTCAATATTGCAGTGATGGTTGGTGGATTCCCTAGAAAAGAAGGTATGGAGAGGAAGGATGTGATGACTAAGAACGTCTCCATTTACAAGTCCCAGGCTTCTGCCCTTGAAAAGCATGCTGCTGCCAACTGCAAGGTAACCCCCTTTCATTTGAATCTTCAGACCCTTCTTATTTGACTATAATTTCTGCAGTTTTTTATGTCAAGTTTTTTTTCCTTTCTATTGTTGATGCTTGGGTCGAATTGCTTGGGACATGTTGGCTTACTTTTACAATTGAAAACTATTTATTTGTTGGTTTATATGAGATGGTTCTAGACATAAGACCAGTAAAATACAAGTGAGTATGCTGATCTTATTTGTTGTTTTGGCCAATTAGGATATTTGCAGTTCAATGAATTTGTATCCTTGTGATTATGTCGTGTTTTTGTTCTCATTTGTCAAACATTGACAACTTTTAGGAGACAAATTTTCACATGAATTGGGTATTGTGGAAAAAACTCCAGCCAGTTCATATATATGCAAGTCTATCTATTTGTATGTTGAAGTCCTTGTGTTTCCATCATGATGGAATCTTACTCAATTCATGAAATCTGTACTGTTTTCTTTTTGTTGAAAACATGTTTTTTGGTTTCATGTGGTTGTTTTAGAATATTTTAAAGACTTTGCATTATCTTGCAGGTTCTTGTTGTTGCTAACCCAGCAAACACCAATGCATTGATCTTGAAAGAATTTGCTCCATCTATTCCCGAGAAAAACATTTCTTGTTTGACTAGATTGGACCACAATAGGGCACTGGGCCAAATTTCTGAGAGACTGAACATTCAGGTTTCTGATGTAAAGAATGTCATTATCTGGGGCAATCACTCATCAACCCAATATCCTGATGTTAACCATGCAACTGTTGGGGAGAAGCCCGTCCGCGAGCTTATAGCTGATGATGCCTGGTATGTGATGAAAACCGTGAATTATGACTTAGCAAATTATTATCATCATCATCATCTTGGGTTTATTAAAGCCTTGTTAATTTTCATTGTCAAGGTTGAATGGTGAATTCATTACTACTGTTCAACAACGTGGTGCTGCAATTATCAAAGCTAGAAAGCTTTCAAGTGCACTATCAGCTGCTAGTGCTGCTTGTGACCATATTAGAGATTGGGTTCTTGGAACTCCTCAGGTTAGTTAGGTTTTTGTTTGTTTTTTTAATTCAGGTTCTTTGTGTCTCCAGCTCAGCTTATTGTTTTTATTTTCTTTCTCCATTGCTATTTTAGGGCACCTGGGTGTCAATGGGAGTATATTCTGATGGTTCCTACAATGTTCCAGCTGGACTGATCTATTCATTCCCTGTCACTTGTGCCAATGGGGAATGGACAATAGTTCAAGGTAAATGTTTTGTCACTAAATGGTATATTGATAATGTAAACTGTTTTTTTCTTGTATTGTTAATATTTTGTTTATCCATATTATCATCATCTTTGGTGTTAATGTTTCACTTGCTTAATTTGTCAGTGTTTTTTTTTTCTTTTTTATATTTGGAAAAGGTTATATCGGGATATATATATATATATATATATATATATATATATATATATATATATATATATATATATATATATAGAGAGAGAGAGAGAGAGAGAGAGAGAGAGAGAGAGAGAGAGAGAGTTCTAACATAATTTCTCTAATTTTAACCCAGGACTTTCAATTTGATAAAAATGTTGCTGAAACAAGATTTACTTCAATAATCTCTTTCTTGGTGTGATGCTTGCTAATGCAACTATAATTATTGGTGGAAAAATGGTTATATATTAAAAATGTCTTTTTCTCGCTTACTCAAATGCTCCCTATATAGTTGTAAATTAGATCGATCATCAATGCATATGATCTGACAATTTCTTCTTTTTTTTAACACAGGACTTCCCATTGATGAGTTCTCAAGGAAGAAGTTGGACTTGACCGCAGAAGAGCTTTCTGAGGAGAAGGCATTGGCTTACTCATGCCTAAATTAGAGACCATCGCTCCTTCTTGGCTACTGTCCTTGTTAGTAGGTTCCCATGGTTTGCCCACAGAAGTGTAGCTTCAATTTTGAATAATGCTCCTTCTAAGATACCAAGGAACTATCACTCGAGAGAGTTTGTCTTTCATTGGAATTACTTGTATTTCAACATCTAATCCTTTTAGGAGGATAGTATATTTGAGCTTTACAGTTTTAGTCATGGAATTAGACCATGGGCCGCATATTGAATTTTGGATCAGTCCTCTAATTTTATGTGTTAGTGCCCCTTTTTTATGGCTAGAACTTTTTGCTGTGTTTGTGGTGGCTGTACAAGATTTCTTGATGTATGTGGGATGCACAAGCGTGCAAACTCATACGTAGAGTATTATGCACTGCTATTACGCAATAAGGTCATCATGGATTATTTTTAGCTCTAGCTTGCACTCGCTCAAACTCACCTTCTTCTTAGCAACATTTTCTCTAACAAACTTGTCAATTGTCAACATATATTTTCTCCTATTGCTTGAAATTTATAGAGTCTTAGAAATTTTAAAGTCTCATTCCTCATTCCTCATTAATGTTGTGTTTGGTTTAGAGGATAGAAATAGAAGAAAAATATTTGAATTAAAGTAAGGGTAGAAAGTGTAAGATTCACATAAAATCAATATTATTTCTCCCATTTCTCCCTCCCTCCCCTCAAACAAATGCAGCCTAAGATTCATAAATATAACTTGTATATCTCCAGATACTTAGCCATTAGCAAAAATAGGGTATCCTGTTTGTCAGCAGCAGTTGTATACAAACAGGTTTTACCAGGACAAATGATCTTTATTTTTTGTTGAACTTTCAAGGTATTTTCTAGCCAATACTCAGTAACTAATCTTTCTGGATATTGAAGGGACTGACCTCTTTCATAGTTATTTTTTCATACACAGAGACTTGAGATTGAACTATTTGATGACATCCTTAAAAAGACATCCTATCATTTATTGTATTTCAAATTCAATTTTTTTTTTCCTTTTTCTCTTTTGGTTATATATCTTGTATATGTATTGTACAAGTATCATTTCTCTTGAATCAATTAAATTTCTTGATATAAATGAGTCATTATTAAGGTTAGTGAATACTTCACCCTTATATAATATGGGAACCGGAAAAGAGAAGCACATATTTGGTTTCTCACTGTAGAGGAAGCATGCCCCACTTGATGCAACTTGACGTGCAGAGTGTGCTTTTCTTTGGAATTACTTGTATTGCAATATGTGCTTAGTTTCTTAGGATACCCGTTTGGAGTTCATGCTTATCTCATGGTAATAAGGTAAAAAGGTTCCATATTAAACTAGATTGGGCCTAATTTTTTATGCATGTTGTGCCATTATTTTGAGTTTAAATTTAAACTTTTTCGTGTGTTGGTGTTGATTGTACACGGATAATTTAAAAACGATATAATTTTAGTAAAAAACTATTTTTTAGCCAATAGTGAATTAATCTTTCAAAAATCGACTTCTCATTAGTTATTTTTTCATATATACATATATAAATCAATCAACTGATGTGAGATTGTTGTAATTTAATCAACAGTCTCAAATTTAAATTTTAAATATATAGTTTTATTAAATATTAAAAAAACTTTATCACCTAAGATAACCTATTTATTTTGATAAGCTCTTGTAAAAAAATACATGTGTTTGTAAAAAAATACAATTTTACAATATGTCAATCGTGGGGCACAGTAATGTTGGCCTTTTTGAGTACAAGGTAACTTTGAATATGGAGTAGCTGGCCTCACCTCTACCAAGCAATGGTAATGCAAAAGCTGTGTTTTGTATTCGGACGTTCCAATAATATAAACACCCAAATGATATATATATATATATATATATATATATATATATATTTAAACTATCTTTTATTTTCATATCATATTATTTATCACAATTATAAATTTCTTCTTTTATACTTTATCTCTTTAAATGTAGACACCTCATTTTGTCTTCGCCAAACACTTTGCTAATGCAACATTTGTGAATGTGTTTTTTTATCAAGTAACATTACATATTGGTTTTTGATTTTTGATAGTGGAAAAATTCGAACCAACGATCTCTTTTTTTCTTTCTGTTTATCATTAAACCAACCTTATAAGTTATAATTCCACATATGTGAAGGTGTAACAACACAAATGAAGCGAGTTATTTAGTTGTTTATAGTGGTTATGACTAGTTTAATGAGGGGATCAATTATGTTAATGAGTACTCTTCAACAGTGTTGATAGACGACTCTATCAAAATTGGGCATGATTGGGCCTTGATTTTTGCAGAGGATGTATATGAGATTTGCATGGTGGTGCTTGGTTGGTTGATAGTAGTTTGAGTTGGAGGACAATTATGAAGGTTTAAGCTATAATAATATTATAAAATTGTCAAACAATTTTAATTTTAATCTTTAAGGTGTTATTTTTATTTTTAATTATAAAAAAATTGTTAAGATAAAAAAAATCGAGTTAAACACTACTTAATAATGATCATGCATACATTCCTGTAAAAAAAATGATCTTACATAAATGATCTCTAGCCAATTTATTCTTCTTGCGTTCGTAGTATAATATTATTTTTGTGTGTGAATGTAATACAATATTCCTCTTCATAAAAAATAATATATTTCTTATTTAGTATTTGAAAAAAAATAATAATTAGAAGAATATCATAAAATAATTTAATTTTAAATTATTCAATACTGTACTTTGGTTGATCCATTTCAAGATAACGAGAAGCAGCCTTTTATACCGTAAAATAATTAGAAGAAACCCGAAATAATTATGCCAAGTATGTTATACAAATACGTTGTTTATCGCGCTTCTAATTTGTAGAAAATTTTCATTATTTTTGGGGAGAAGGGAAAAACAAACTACACACGGAGAAAAGACACCCCACACCTATATATATATATCTTAGTTTATAAAAATGTCCTTATAAATCAAATAATAAATGCTTATAAAATGTTTGACAACTTTTGAAATAGTTAAAATACTATTTTTAAAACTTATATATAAAGATTAGATTCATTCAACTTTTTATTTAGTAATTTATGTTTTTCTCCTACAGATTTTTATTGATAAAATTATTCAAATAGCTTTGTTTAGTGTTAACTAAGAGGGCGGCAAGGTGGTCGGATATTTTTCCTACCATAACTTTAGTCTTTAAAATGTGAACAATTAGTTTTTTCTATTTATAATGATAACATTATTATTATGAACAATTGTATCAAATATTGCGCCAACACTAATGTCTCTCAAACAACATACATAAAAGAAGCTACAGAGATTCCTGCATGGAAATTGTGTTTATACTTTATGGACATATTTGTCACTTTTACTATCAGTCGTTTTTATCTTCTATGGTTTTGAAGGTCCCAAACATTTTTTGGGGACGTAACTTCGTCAAATTCATTTAACTTATCTTTATGCATTAACATGGCAAATTTACTCAACATCATCAAAAAAAAAAAAAAAGTGCTTAACAACAACCAATATTAAAATGAGTGTAGTATAGAAGTATTGAAGTCACTTAATTGGACCTTCTCTCTGTCGCTTTTTCTCACAACAAATTAACTTAATTTGTATCCGGAGGTATTGTTTTGCTCAAGAAGATACGTATGCTTTATGGAGTACTTTCAAGGGGACTGTGTTAGGAAGCAAATAATTCTTCTACTTCTACTCCTAATAATTTACCATTAAAGTTCTGGAGAAAGCTTCCGAGAATGTAAAATAAGATCAATATTTCTTCATTGATTATGGAGGATAAGGCACAACACAATTTTATAACTTAATTGCTATTAATGATGACCCTACATTAAGAAATTTAAAATAAAACTAAATAATATTTAAGGATAAAAATACTATCCTAAGTCTATTCAATATAATCTTTCAACCGTTTAATCTTCTTCCTTTTTGGGCTTCCTTCAGCCTAGCCTATCAAATTTAGAGTGAGAAATATCCCAAGGGTGGTAAAACGGTATTTTTTTTTCCCTTTCTTTATAAAGGCTCTATCTGTGAAGAGTCAAAAGTGATTGCGATTATGACCTAACTAGAGAAACTTTTAGCACTGTTGAAGGTGTATTGAACACCATACCAAAAACATTTGAAGCCCATAATTTTCTGTTGAATTGTGTGTCACGTTGCATGCTACAATTGAATTGGAAATCATATTCAAACAAACACTATAAGTTGTAAACTCGTGTGTTGCTTCGATGCTTTTGAATTCTAAGCACGAGAAAAGGTACAAGCTTAATTGTTAAGATTTAAAATGTTGAAAGAACTTGGTTGTGGAAAGAACTCAGGTGTTTGATTTAGTTGAGAGAAATAAGATAGATAGAAATAAAAGGAGATAATTTAAAAGAGAGAGAAATAAAATGATATGCTGTGTTATTGTTTGAATTAAAAAAAAAAAGGCGACAAATAATATTTTTCGTGTGAAAGTAAATTGATTTTTTGTGCTGGAAAAATTGATTTTACTATAGAATATTAAAAACAAATCCTTGGCGGCAAGGTGAAGAAACAGGAAAGAGAAAATCCTAAAAATGAAACTTTTTTTAAAAAAATTGTGGTAGTTGACAACTGTCAAAATCTTTTTTTGGTGTTTTACACCATCAATTTTAGTTTTGTAACAATATTAAATGACTTTAGATAATGAGAACTAAAATTGTTTAAAAATTGTAATAATGGGAACCTAAATGGGATGTATGTTGGTCTAGACTATAAATATTTTTTATTGGGTTGGATACGGTTATTATGTATAATAAAATTCTCTCTCTTTATGCATTAATCGATACAAGTGCTTACTTCGAACTCAAATCTAAGATGTCGGATTAAGCCAGAATAATTTCATACCAATTAATCCACCCACTTATTGATAAATTGGATGTTTTAATCTATAGAGACTAAAAAAAATTGTTGAGACAAAACAAAATTAAGCCACTATTTTTGTTTTAATCTAAACACAACCTTACACTACTAGTGCATACACTGTCTGCTCATTATTTATTCAACACTTCAAACGTAAAGTTTAATTTCTATGTATTGTGAATATAATTTTTTTTTATATATTATCAACTAATAAAAAACCGTTGTTCATATAGCTCTAAAAGACTTATTATAAAATTCCATAAATTTATATTTCTATAAATAAAATTTTAATAAATGATCAAATTTTGTTTTAAGTATTTAATATATTTTTTTTAGTTATTTTGAGTTTTCAACATATTGAATTTTTTGTTTTGAGTTCATACCATCAATTAAATGATGATATATTATCTTACAAATTGATCTTCCCAATATTATTAACGGTTGTGATGATATCAACTATTGTGATAATATTATGTTATCACTTAAATTAGCGATAGAGACTTAAAATAAAAATTTTAATATATTATGAACTTTGAATAACAGAAAAATTTATTAGAAATTTAAAATAAAATTCGATTATTTATCATAGACCTTACAAATATTTAAGCCCACAATTTTTCATTTAATTATGAAATCCATGTTAATCAATAAACACAAATGTCTTTTCGCAATTTGCATTGAGGAACAGTAGGCATGACAACGGGTCCCGAATCCATGGGTCTGCCCCGATTTTGACGAAAAAAATCCGAGTTGACCGAGGTCGGGGTTGAGGTCGGGTTTTCCCCGATAATCAAAGTCAGGTTCGGGGATCGGAAATGAGATTATTAATACCTGCCAGAACCCGCCCCGCTAATAATTAATTTACAAAAATATTATTACATATATATAACACATTAAAACATGAAACTATTAGATTGAATTATAAATATTTACTCCCGTTGAATTTTGGGGGCAGAGCGGGGAAGGAAATGGGGAGTTGGGGCAGTAAGCAAAATCCGATCCCGACTCGCCCGGTTGACATGCCCAAGGAACAGCCAATAAGGTCGAGTGATTTCAACTTTCAAAGCACCCATGAGTGACAAAATTTACTTTTCAAAAGTAGCTAAAACGAAGGCAGCCTTGGTGGACCGATTCAAATTTAATAATCCAGTTGAGTGCAGTGATTCTCTCTCAGGATAAAACCAAACAAAACGGACAAGCATGCATAAAGAAAATAGTTCTCCTAAGCAATAAAACACGTGGAATGCAAAAATTGAATACTTCATTACATAATTAATTTATTGCTAATACAATTTGAACAACTCTATCCTATTGAAACATTTTTTAACAAAAAAAAATGTTAAACGGACATGAAGTATTCCACAATATACATAAACAAAGTCAGTATTTTCCCTTTTGGTCCTTCAGATTAGCTGGCATATTTTGCACCCTCTTTTTCTTATATATTACATCATAACATAATTTTTCTTACCCTTTACAAATGTACCCTTAATTCCTTGTAGCCGTTAGATTCAATTTTGTAACATGCATGATTATTATTATTTATTTATTTTCTTAAAAAAATGTTTCGTATCTGCCAAATTTAATGATATAGCCTCAATGTGTTCATGAGAATTTCAGAACTCTGGCAATTCGATTGACTCTCCTGATTTGATGAATATGTCATACCAGAAATCCATGCCATCATCAAATTTTGAATCATTATAACCAACACTTTGCTGTTGAAAGGTTTCCACTGAATTAAATTGGTATTGAGGGGGTGCTAATTCATTAGAAATTGTCCAAGAATTTGATGATTGCATCATGGTGGAGCTTTCATAATCCACTGTTTCTTGTGGCCAAAAGCTTTCATCAATTGGAGGCATTACTGTCTCCATAGACTCTATGTCTTCCCTCTTGATCATGTTGTCCATGTTTTTAGTCCCTTCACTAAATGATGAAAAATCACTAGAAGTAGTGCATCCTGATGATGATGTAGGTTCTGATTGAGTAAGTGTGCTGGAATTGGAATCAGATCGTTTGATTCTTGGCTTGGAAACCCTTTTGTTGGTATCTGAATTCATTAACCTCTTTTTCAAGTGGGTGTGCCACACATTTTTTATTTCATTGTCAGTTCTTCCTGGTAATTTTGCTGCAATTGCTGACCACCTGAAAACAAGGATCAAGACATCAATTTAATAATGTATGAGATATATATTTTTGCATCAGATTCTTGTTTTGGTTTCTAGGTTAAAGTGATTGAGAAAACAACAAAGTTGGATTATATTGATTATTACAGACATTAAATCTCATGCACTCATTGGAATATTATATTATTTATGTACATCTAGAGCATATGTTAATAGTTGCATGTGCTCTGAAATACTATGCTGTAATAATTAGTGCCTGCAAGGCAAATATAGTGACAGAATCTTGCTACCCCACCCACATGTTTCTAGTCTTTAATTAATACTAATATATCATAATTAAAATCGTTAATGAAAATATTATGTACTTCATTAAGATATGGTAAAAATATTTATCATACTTTAAGGGTGTTGATAATCAATGTTTTAAGGAACCAATAAATAATTTTTTTACGAACATTAATTAAAAAGTGATAAAAGTCCATTAATGAATCAATCAATCCTAGACTTTCTAGCAGATTTAATGGTTTTTGCCTGGTATATTAATTATCAATGGACCCAATTCCTTTTCGATTTTATTATCAACATTAATGCCGCTTGCCCCCACCACTTAAACCATGTTTACTTTCTAGAGAAATCAAGAAAAAGAAAAGAAACATGAAATTGAAATGAAAACCCAAATCCACATTCATTAACAATTTCAGGCAAACTAATTAAAATGCTCATCTTATTCATGGTACTAAACTAGTACTAATATTCTTTTCGAACTTTCTATTATTAATTAAGACAAATAATTAATGCCATTAATCTGAAGAATAAATCAACGAATATATACCTGTTCCCCAGCAACTCATGCATCTTAATGATAATTTCCTCTTCTTCACTTGAGAAATTGCCTCTCTTGATATCAGGCCTTAGATAGTTAATCCACCTTAGTCTGCAGCTCTTTCCACACCTCAATAGTCCTAAGGAATGATACCAAAAGAACCCAGAATAAAATCAATGAACAAAACATCTCATGACTCTCCAAATCATCAAAAAAGTGAAATATATATGTCAATTACCAACTTTATTATATAAAAGGCTGAATGGAAATATATACTATTTATAATAAATTCAATGTGTTTCTTTGTTTGTAAATTGAGAAAGTTAAAGTACCTGCAAGCTTTGGGAGGGCACGCCAATTTCCATGGCCATGTTTTTGGATGTATGACATGAGGATTTGATCTTCCTCTGGGGTCCAAGGACCCTTTTTCAATCCCATCTTTTCACAACAAGGAGCTCTAACCATCTTCTTCAAAAATTGGTGTGGTTAATAGAAGAAGAATATTGTATAAATGTTTTTATTTTGGTCTTACTCTTGCGTGTAGCTCTAGATAGTTATATAGCTCCAGCTCTGGGATTGTTCAACTTTATGTCCCAATATATGCCTATTTATATCCTTGGATATTCCGCACGCCACTATGATGAGCAAGAATGGTCCAACACAAGACTTAATAAAACGCTTTCATATTCAAATCTTTTAGGCTTTAGCAGCTTCCGGGAAATGGATGAGCCCTCACTTTCTCTTTCTCTCTGTCTCTATAGATAAAGGCTTTTCTTTTTTAAAAAAATTTGCTATTTAAGTGAGACTAGGGAATGTACACACACAAAAAAAGTGACGAGACTAGGGAATTTGGAGATTTCATTATGTGTCATGTTTTGTCTATTATGAGTTGAATATTATTCTAAATTTCGTTAAGTTGAAAAATCTGGTTCGGTCTGACTGGTTGGATCAATTCAATTGGGACCTGATGGCTTAACCGAGTCGGCTTAGTTATTGGATCGGTCATTCATCTGAATTGGGATGATCCGGTCAAATCTGACCGATTTTGTATAAACCTGATGACCCGATTGGTTTTTGAAATTCGGATTGGGTTTTTCGCCTAAAAAAACTCCAAAAAAAGCTCCAAATTGACAGTTGCAACAGCTTCTCCGCATGCCGCTTTGATGCCGAGGGAGCTTCCAACTCCGTCAACCTCTCGCCATGGCCTATTGCTGCTCACTTTAACTTCCCGCAGCCACAGGTAATGCTTCCTGTCATTGGCGGCAAAGACGTTGCCGTTTTGGATCACAAGTGTGACCTCGATTTGCCAGGTACTCTTTCTCTCCCTTCTATGCAAATAGTTTTTGTTGCCTTTTACCTGAGTGATGATGTTGAATTTGAAGAGCAATTGCATTTTGCAAAAGTGAAAATGATGGAGAGGTTTGCTAAGCTGTTTCTTGAAGAGGACATGTCTCTAGGTGGAAAGGGGTGTGTATTGCACTTGCAATCTCCAATGCAATAACCAATCTCTCTCTTTAGTGACTATCTCATGTGCTAATTAAGTAATTAATTTGCACAATGTTGTAGATACATTAGACCATAACCACTTGTAAAACAAGAAAAATAAGATGTTAAAATGATTTGATATTCCATTGGAACCTATAATTGACTTATAAACTTTGGCTTTTTTTACTTGTGTTTTCATTTCAAAACTTATTCATGGACTTATATAATTGTGTTATTGAATTATTATTTGTGAATTTGTTATCAACTTTAATACTTCAATTATTATTTTAAATTTTGGAGTATGAATGGATTTTTCTTTATCAAATAATATTAGTTATATGTTTATATATAATAAATACATGTATAATTTTAATTTATTTAATATATCCTGAGTTAAATTGGATTAATTATTAGCCCACAAGTTGAATCACTAATCCACTACCTCATAAGAATAGTAACCAAATTGGATTTTTTATAACATTACCGTCATGGATAAGAAACAGTGGGTAATATATAGGTTTATATGATTGATTATATGTGACCTTTTTTGCGTGGATTCATTTAATCCTTTATGTCAACTAAAAATCTAAAACGGTGACTACAACTACATATATAAAATATATATAAGTGATAATATGTGATCACTCTCACTCAAAATATCCGGCTTTCAAATGTTCCTAGTTATTGCAAAAGTGTAATTTTAATTTGCTAGGTATATATACTATTGATTAAATGCGATTTTGTTTCATATGTTTTAGTGTTGTTTTAAAAGTTATTATTTCATATATACTCTCTCATGTCTTGAATATAAGTATAAAAAAATCTTAATTATACAATTCATTCTTTAATTATATTTTAAGGTTTAATTTGATCACTCAATTATTAAAAGGTTCGATTTGGTCACTCAATTGTTTAAAACATTTCAATTAGTTTGGTTCCTCAATTATTTGAAGGTTCAATTAGGTCGTTTAATTATTTAAAATATTACAATTAGGTCCTTTAATTTCTATAATAAAGTATAAGCTAAAATGCAATTTCTGTCCTATTTTCTCAAATTCAAGATTTTAGTTTCCCTATTTTCTAAGTGAGACATTTCATTCCCACTTTTAAAAAGTTTACAATTTTAGTCTCTCATTTTTTAATTGAAAATTTTTGTCTTCTACTTTTAAAAAATATGCAAGTTTAATCTTTGTGATCATTTTCAAATGTTGATCTATGTACTTTATAAATATTGACTTACACATGTCTATTTATTATCCAAATGATAGATTTTTAAAATTAGTTAATTGCTAACAACCTTAATTTATTAAAAAAGAATTAAAAAAAGTCTATAGTCAAGTCTCAATTTGACAATGGGGACTAAAGTCAAAAGTTTTTTTAGAAGGGTGAGATGAAATGTGTCAATTAAAAAATAGGATGACAAAAATCACAGATTTTAAAAAATAGAGGGACAAAATTTACATTTTAACCTAAAATATATAAATTTTGATTGATTTTTTTTAATAATTAGGGATCTAATTAAAATATTTTAAAAATTATTAAAGGATTTTATTGAATTTTTTAATAATTGAACGATCCAATTAAACTTTTTAAAATAATTAAAGGATCTTATTGAATATTTTAATCATTGAGAGACTCAATATAATTTTTATGTACAATTAAGAGATCAATTATATAAGTAAGTCTAAAAAAATCCCTGTGTCTTAATTTCATATACAAATAAATCTCGATTAATTTTATCTTATTTAATGAGATTATTGTTAAAATACTTTTTATTTAATTGGGGTTTGTTTTCAATGTCTTTCTTTTATTCTTATATCAAGTTTCAAGAAAGTGTAGTTTATGAAAAGATTTATATTTTAAATAATAGAATTGGTATAATTAAATGATTCTTAACTAAAAATGCTCATCCGACCAGAACTGTTTAACAACCTAATTGTGACCCACAGACTAACAACATAATAACCTATTTGTCTGACCAAAACTACCTAACAACCTAATTTTCTTTTCTTTCTCGATACATCGGACGAGTTTGTAACCCACCCCTTCTTTCTACAAAACTAAACAAGAAAGGAAATTTTTAACTTTTTTTTTGCCTTTTTTTTTTCTTTCTTTTTATTTTCTTTCCAAAATCAAATATACAATTTTAAAACACCTTAACATACTTTTCATGGTTAACATGTTAATTTCATTATTTTCTCTAGTAAAAACTACATCATCGGCATATTGGAAAAAAAAAAACTTGTTAATAATTGTTTGGCGTACAAGTAGTACAAATTGGTTGCACATAGATGCACTTGTTTTGGCAAAATCAATTTTTTAATTTCATGTCGGTTGAAAATTTTGTAATACATTTGTTCCTATTAAATTATTTTTGTTATGCATTCGGCCTACTAGTACTAAAACCTGTCTTTTTCCAGATCCCAGATAAATAGAAATCTTTTTTGTCAAAAAATCCGACAATTTAAAAAAAACAGAGGAAGCAACAAGTAAAAAAATTACATTTAAATAATTTGTAAGAAGAGAGAAAGACACCCTGACATGTAAGGATATCTTGAAAAAAACTAACTGAAAAATTAACAAAGTTAAAAAATTAACTTATTATAAATATTTGATAGTACTAACAGTTAAAAAATATAAAATAAAAAAATAACATAATTATAATTTATTTTAAAAATATAAATATCAAATTTGATAAATATATTAAATATATAAAAAAATTAAAAATTAAAAACTAATATTTTAAAATATATTACTTTAAATATTGTTTAAAAAACATTAAAAATTACTTAAAAAATTTATTTATAAAAAATCAAATAAATCTTTTAAATAATAAAAAAATTAAAAATGAACTAAAATATGTCCAGCATATACAAGTGGCCTATTTGCAAGTTGCAGTCTCTTTCAGACCAAATCTTATCCAAAGATGACAAGATAAACAAATAGAGTACTCTTGAACATTTCTAAGTAAAAGATTGAAATGGTAAATGTTTGTTAGTAAATTTGCGCCGTTAGAGTACTTTTACGACCGTGGGGGTGGCTATGAATTTATTAGTATTGTTCTATGTCGACAATTGAGAATGGTATCAACTTGTTGAACTATTAAACTCTGCTTCTATTACAATGCTTGTATAGTTTAAAATTAATTTGTAATCTTATTAAAAAATGTGATTGTGGAGAAACAAACTATGATTATAATATTCGTTAAAGAAAACAAAGATGTGATTGTGGAGAAAAATAGGATTTCTTCCTCTTATTCGGTTGAAAAAATGATTTTTTTTTCCCCACAAATTTTTTATTCAATTAATCACAAAAAAGTGCAAAAAATAAAATAAGAGAGAGAATGCATTAGACAAAAAGAATTTGAAAGAATAATAGATTAAACAAGAATGGAATTGAATTTAATCTGTGTTGATATCAACTTTGAAAAGATTCTTTTTAATCATGTAATTTTATAACTGAAAAAAATATACTCTATTTCTATATATAATACTCAATTATCTAATTCATTAAGATTAAAAAAATTGATTAATTTAATTTATAATAATAAATTTATCTTAAATTTATAACTTTTTCAAAATTATCATTATCATTAATACTCTTCTCTCTTCTAATTATTTTTTAATATTTTATCTCTTTTCTTTTAATAAATAATATTTCTAGTATAAAAATAATAAATGTAAAAAACATTTTACATTATGTCTTATAAAAAACAACAACCATTATTTCAAAAGGTTGGATATTATGAATAGGAAGGTAGGAGTATTTTTATATGCAGTAGTTTGAACATATCAATTTTGAAAGAGTAATAGATTAAGCAAGAATGGAATTTAAATCCGTATAAATAGTAAACCAGATCGATATCAAATTTGGAAACATATTTCTTTTATTGCATAAGCTTAAATTGAATGTAAAATAATCCTTTAAATGAGTATTTGTTAATAGTTTCAATATGTTATTCGAGTTTTGAATAAAAAAAGGTTAAATTATAATTTTTGTTTTTTTAATTTATAATTCCTAATTGAAGATTTTGACCCTCTCGTAATTTTGATCTTTCTATTTAAATATCTTTAACTTTGCATATGCTGTTTTATAATTAATTGAGCATTAGACCTGATAAATTAACTTAAAATACCATAAAAATAATTTGATTAATTAAAATATAAAAATAAAATAAATAAATCTGTAAAATTAAAAATTTGATCAAATTGTGAATTTTTAAAAATAGGAAAACAAAGATAAAAAATAAGAAGACCAAAATGATGATTAAAATTTATAGGGAAATTAAAATTAAAATTTAGTTTAAAAAATGCTATTAACTCGTTTGTGTTTACTGTTTTGTAGTATTGAAGTGTCTATATGTTCTAGTACTTTCATTATAAAAAAAAGAATGCTCAAAATCAATTGTGCTACCTCCTGCTGTATTTTGAGGCATCGAACATATTATTAAGCCAGCAAAGATAAGATGTCATGATAGATTCTTGATGAGGGGTCCCTAATATGTTATGTGTCCCTAGCTATATGCAAGCTTTTGAGTATATGCCTATAGGGTAGCCTTTGAGTTTTAATTTCTTTTTACTTTCTCCACGACCCTCCCTATATCTATGGCTAATGACATAAGACTTTGAATTCTTTGGTTTCTAAAAGCTCCAAGTAAAATCAATGCCTTGATATAGAATTTGGCCATCAATTAGCTGTATACGTGTAAGTTTAGAAGCTGTAATTAGAGTAATGGAAAATCAAACATGGATTGATGCATATTTTGATTGGCAGTAATATTGCAAAATAATTTACGACAACCTTTGTATCTTCAGAAAAGATAAAATAAAGTGGATGGAATAAATTTAAAATTTAAAATATAAATAGAATAATATTATATTTTTAATGTTCATACTTTAATGTTGATATTAAAATCTGTGATGAGACATGTACATATTATCTAAATTCTCTACAACTAAGTCAATCATAATAAGTTAATCCATTTGAAGTTCGATCTTTGTAATACTTATTTTTATATATTGGATGTCGGGAAAATTTATACTCTGTTTAAATTAAAAATGAAAATGAAAAATAGGCTTTAAAGTAATTATTCTATCCATTTTTATTTTTGATTAAATTATTTATATATTTGTTCATTTATGAATATATATAAGTAAAATTAAATGCAAAACAATCTTTATATAAAGTAACAGATGTCAAACCCAAATTCTTTATAGCTGCGATCGTCTTTAATTATGACGGCTAAGTCAAAATACTTAAAAAGGAAATTCAATTGTTCATTAGACACTGGGCATGCATACTGCTATGTTGTCCTTTTCCGAACTTGAGAGAACTTTTTTCTTCTAATTAATTTGATAACTTTTTAGAACAAATAAGTGTAAGAATAAATTAATATAAATTTAATGTCACAAATTTTTTATTTACTAGATTTGAACCTGAGAGAAATAATTAAATTCCTTAGTACATTGAATGAACCTATGTTGTTTGCAAAGATAAGATAATTAATGGCTTGTATGTATCGATGACAGAAAAATCTATTTAAATAACAACAATAATCGAAATTAAATTATTCAATTATGTACAATCAAAATCAGGCAGCCATATATATATAAGGCATAGTTCTTATAACGCTAAAGAGATTTATCATAGCATATTGTCTATATATTAATGTTATGTATCATTACCTTCGGTCAATTCTCACTATAAAATATGTTTGTCATGGTGCATGCATGCATGCATGATATAAAACTGTAAATCATGAGAAGTGCTCTGCTCAAACAATTAACTGATACAAAAAAAAAGAGTGATATTAGATGCATGAATGATACGTACGATGAAAATTAATGTTTTGAATTTGTTATAAGTATATATAGCATCATTCTTAAATTACACGTTGAAAACTTCGTTTCTGATAATAAAAAATATATATATATGCACATTTTAAACAATTATTGATATATACTTTGTTTGAACTTAAAAAATAATGCAGTTTTTTAACATGACGTGATCTTGTCTCACGGGCATGTATATCCATCCACAGAAGAAGACCGCAGCTGCCAAGGCAAGGCAGCCGTAATAATATATATATATATATATATATATATTATAATTTAGCATCTTCATTGTATCGGGAGATCGAACTTAAGCCATACAAATGCAGCCGATGTTATTTGATCGTTATTCTTTTTATATGATTTATACATAGCAAAAAAAAAAAGAACGTTAATTTACACATTTTTATTGTAGGATAAATAGTCATTTTTTGTCTCTAAATATGTAGAACATTGATAAATTTATCCCAAAAAATAAAAATTCATATTTTAGTTTCCAAAAGTGAGAAAAGTACCACAAATCTATATATTTGTTAACTTCCGTATGTTATAGTAAATAAAAGAGTTTACTTGAGACATTTAAGGATAAATTTGTTAGCACTCTATATATTTAGAGACAAAGGTTATTTATTCAAAATATAATTTAATTTTTATCTTTCTACCCTTTTTTAATCATTTCAAGTATAACATTACAATAAACACTTAAAAAAAGAAAAACAAACCTAAGTTAAAACAAACATGATAACAAATATAACAATGATTAATAAAATAATCTATCTATTGCTCTGAAATTTTTAATGTAACAGTATTATGCTTATTATTATATTTGTTTTAACTTATGCTTGTTTTCCTATTTTTTAATGTATTTATTGTAATGTTACGTTTGCAATGATTAAAAATGAGAGAAGATAAAGATTAAATTATGTTTTAGGTAAATAATCATTTTCATCTCTGGAGATGTAAAATGCTGATAAATTCGTCTTTGAATGTCATGTAGACTCTTTCATTAATGATAACGAAGTTAACGAATGAATGAATTTGTTGTACTTTTTTCATTTCCGGAGACTCAAATTTAAATTTTCATATACATTCAAGGATAAAAATGACTATTTATCCTTCTTTTTATGCTATAAAGGGGAATTTTCTTTCTTTCTTTCACACAAAAATAAATAAAAGTATGTTATCGATAGAGTTTAAAGTTAATGGAACAAGAAATGTGAATTATTGAATTCATCGATACTCGTGTTTGATTCCTAAGGATAATAATAATAATAATAAAATTTATGGATATAATATACTCGGAGGCACTCCTTGTGTTGTGCCTATGAATTTAGTATAGTACTTGTTCATATTCTATATATAAAGATCTGGAAGTTTTTAAGTTTTTTATTTTGAAACGTAGAAATTTTAAGTTGATAGTATATCTGTATAAATTTGTATAGTTAATAATATAATATGCTAACGTGCTGTATCTCATTAGAACTATAAATATAATTTTTTTAATACTATCAAAATTTTCTGTTTGTATATTTGTAAGTTGTAACCTAACAACAATTAAACTATTTATCTCCTATATGATTTTGCGTTAAATTCTTTATGATATTCATAACAAGAAAAAGCTCTTTTATAAAAATATGATTTAATTATATTTTAAGGTTCAATTTGATCCCTCAATTATAAAAAAATTCATTTTCAATTTTCAATTGTTTAAAATAAAACAATTATACATTTTTCGTTAGATAAGTTAATTATTTGACAAAAATCTACATTTTACGATTATTGTTGACATAACTGAGTTAACACGTTATTTTTTAAATTAGTTGCTTGAAAATTAATGTAAAAAATATTGATTTTCGTCAAATTATTAACGAATCTAATGGAAAGGGTATAATTTTTTATTTTAAATAATTGAGAGACAAAATTAAATTTTTTAATAATTAAGAGATTAAATTTAACCTTAAGAGACCAATTAATTGTATAATTAAACCTAAAAATATTCAACAACAAAAGTAAAGTATGGACCATTTAATTTTGTAATAGTCTTTTTTGAATGTTTTCTAGTTATTTTTTTTATGCGTGGGATGTAATTATTATATTCATTATTTATTACATTTGAAGATATATCCAATAAATATTATTACTTAAATGTTATACATGTTGTGTAACAATTAATTTGAAAATTTTGTAACTAAAATATACAATAGTAACAAAAACAAATTCATGAACAAACATAGAATATGTTTGAAAATCCATACAAAGCATTGAACAGATCTTTTCTGTATTTCAATGCAAAAACGTAAAAGAAAGAGAAGGGTTTAGTGGTGTTAAATTCAACCATTTTTAGTTATAGTTTGCTAACATATTTATATTAAAAAATAAGTGAGTATATTAGTAAATATGTTAATAAATCTCGCTCATTAGTATTTACTAATGCACACATACTTATTTTTTTTAATATGAATGTGTCAATAAATTATTAGTATATTTTAAGATAACCCTTAATTATAACTTGCTAATACATACTAAAAAAATTAAATGTGTGTACATTGGTAAATCCTTAAATAATAATAGTAATAGAAGGTATAAAAACTAATGCGCGTGCTAAAATTTCCTACTGCAATATCATGTTGTGCAAATTGATTGTGGTAAAACTAATCGGAAGCCCAATTTAGCTTTTCTTCAATAAAAAATTGTATACAGTCATTGAAAAGAAAAAAGGAAACATTATCAAATAACTTTGTTGGTGATGTAGGAAGGAAATTAAGTCTTGACGCAATATAGTTCAAGTCAATAACTAGTGATTAGGAGATCATAGATTCGATTCGAGTCATCAAATATGCCTTTTTGATGACAACAGGCCTATATATAGTAGATCTAACCTTTTCCTTAGTAAATTTCGTCATACTTAAGAGTAGAAATGGGGCCTACGGTCTAACTTATTTAAAATTTTATTTAATATTATTCAATATAAAGGTTAATTATATTCAGATTTTTTTATAAATAAAACAGTTTTTTTAGGGTAAATAAAAAAAAAAACAAATTATACACTAATAATATAAAAAGTTATATATCGTCATTTAATGATAATTTATTATGCATAATAAATTTATTGACTTTTATAATAATTATTTTAAAAGTAATATTAATGATGAAAATAGATAAATGAGTTAGATTGTGAATTTTTTAAAGTGTATTTTAATTTATAAATTATCGTGCACTATTACTGTATATTCTATTTGCATTTAAATATAAATAATGTTCAAAATGTTAAAAATGTTTTTCTCTTAAATTTTATTCAAAAATAAAGTGTTTATTTGCTCAATATTTGTCTCAATGTGAAACATTTAAAAGAAAAGAAAATTTAAGGCGTGCCAACTTCTTATTTTCCTTAGAAAGAATCTCATAGTAATTAACAGGTTTATAAAGATGAATGGCTTTGTCAAAAAAGAAGAAGAAGAAGATGAATGACGTTTTAATATCCCTATATATATATATATATTATGCACGTTTATTTTATGTTAAATTTGTGCTTATAATAATCCAAATGCTAAATTAAGAACATTGCTCTTTAAAATTTTATTTTCTAGTGCAAAAGAAAAAAAAGAGAAGATTGAATCAATTTTTTCCATCTTTTCCCATATTTGAAAACAATACTCAAAATAGCTTTCATTCAACAACAAAAAAGAAGAAGCTGTTCTTTGAAACAATTAATCTTTTGTCGCTAGGTTTTATTAATTCTGATGTACGTGCATGTCGGGGTGCTCATAAAAATATTTTATTTCAAGAATTCTTTAGACGACGACCACTTGTGGTTTAAAAGAAAAATTAAAAAAAATATTTCATTAAAACAAATGTTAGCGCGTGCGTCTTTTTTACTTTTTTTTTTTAATTTGTCTGCTTGAGATTTTTGAGTTTCCCAACAATAACAAAACCTGAAGCTATATAACTATTACAGGGCAAGGCACCTAAGGATATTTTACCTGCTAATATATAAATAAGCCTTCACAAAAAAATCTAATAAACACTTCATTGTCTATGAAAAAAATAATAATACTATAATTAATAAGGTCTTGTAGCCGTGAAAGACTTTGGCGTGCCATTGTTAATTTGTTTGTCATTTTGGACGTGCATGCATGTGTGCTTGATTTGTCCCTTTTATATGTGCATGCATGTAAATTTCTTGTGAACATGCAACAGTGACTGACTTTGGTCATACAATGAATGATTCCATGAAACCAGAGTTGTATATCCATCACCTATATATATATATATATATATATATTCCAATTGAATATTATTGCTATGTTAATTGTGACTAGTGTCACGGTCAACTTCTTCGTTGGCGGTGTGGATCAGTCTTTTCAACAAATATATGCGAATTGCTATATTCTTGTTATGTGTAATTTGCACTAAGAAAAAATTGCTTATATCCCACCTTGCCTTTAAATGCCAACTAGTTTATAATGCATTCAAAATTTCAAATAATGCAGCCGAATTTACAAGGCTGAACCAGGGAAAACCTGCATGTCAATAGCAAAACCAGGGAACAAGCTAGACATTAATTAATTTAGGGTTGTTTGAGGTGGTTACAAGTTTTGGTTTTTAAATGTAATTTTTAAAATAAAATAAATTTAGAAAAAAATTGAATTAAAACAATTTTTAACTTAATTTTAAAATAATTTTACATTCCATTTTAAAATCAATACAAAAGAATGTGAGATTAGTTTGTAATTTTGAAAAACATTTTTTTTATATTTGATAATGATTCATATAATCTCCACCAACATTGATATTATTATCATCATTATCACCATCGTGATAAACTCATAATCACATGTATAATATGATCATATTATTATTATTCTTGTCGTTACGATTATTATTAGCATCACAGATAATCCATGCCCATGTCACCAATGATATGTATGGCTGCCCCCTAATTGTTATTATTTACACAAACATATAGTTAAACTAATTTTAATAGAATAATTTTTTTTAAATAAGTTTATTTTGAAATTAAAAATTGGAGAAAGAAACTAAAATTAAATTTTAAAAACTAAAAGGTAGTTGTTGTTTTTAAATTTTTTTAAAACTTACAACTACAAACCATCCAAATGGTCCCTTAAAGATTTAGGAGTTATATTTTGTAGTAAAGATATGGAAAAGAACAATATAAAACGATTTTTTTAAAATTTTTATTTTAATAAATATTTTTAATTTTAAAATAAAAATCATTTTTTATTTTTTTAATATAAATATAATATAAAAGTTACCTTGTAGTTTGAACAATAGTATTGCTTTATGTAAAGTTTTCATATACGTATTTTGCGAATATTTATTCACATAATTTAACAGTAATATGTTTCAATGTAATGTTTTATTATATTATATTATGTATAATTTTAAACTTCTTTAAATATTCCCTTTGAAGAAAAAACTTCTTTAAATATTAGGTGTTTTTCTCTCCAAAGTTTTAACGTAAGTTAAACAAATTACAGTGTAATTTCAGTTTAATTTTTAATTAAGGAAATATTATTGATAATAAAAAAAACGAGTAAAGACTTTTTAATGACTTAGCGTTTTTTTTACAGCTTAAACGTTCTTACAATGAGTAACTTTAATTTTGAATGGATAATAGAATATTATAATAAAAAACTTTAGAGATGCATAAAACTGTTCAAAGTGAAAGATAGTTAGAAATGTCAATATTTGGAGGAAGAAAATCATATGAAAATCCATTGTGACATTTAGCAATTCGTCCTGAAATTAGCTCCTGAGAGGAAAAAATGTACCATTGTTATAGGGATGAAGCATGCATCTATAACCTGGTTGTCCCTCATTTATATTTACTTAATTACAACCAAGTGATTAGCAATAATTTTTCTGTTACTGTCGTGGATCACAGGGCAAGATTTTGACTTTTTAGTTTTGGTTGGATTCCATAAATTAACTCAACGAAAACATATTGAATTACTTAACAACCAAGGTTATTGTTTTTGCAAGATGCAAGACATCCTTCTTCTCCTAGACAAAGTGAATGCGTTCAACGAATTAGTGAGCTCCTTTGAAAAGAATGTCAACTACTCGTAATTGTCAAGGTATTAAACTCTAATGTTTATTGTATATAAAATCTCGTGTAAGTATTAAACTCTAATGTTTAACGGTGTTAGTTTTGAGGGATTCAGTTATAAAATGTTAAGATTTAAAGGATTTAGTTTAGATTTTTAAATTACAGGAATTTGATTAAAATCTTGATGAAACTATAAGGAATAGATTAATTTAATCTAATTAAAATTAATGATGCATTTTACAAAAACATAATCAGAACAAATTAATCAATTACATCATGCATGGCAACATGAAAAATTATACTAATATAGTTACTAGAAACAGCCCAAGTGGAATTTGTTTGACGCATTAACAAGTAGTTAAGTATACATGATGAAAATGGTGCCTTTCATGATGTTGAAACCTGAGTTGAAACTGGAAAAGATGATTGAACATACAAAGAATAAGCTGCAAATAGAAACTGCAGCCTTAATATTTTCAGCAGCAAGACCAAACTCTAGAAAAAGCAAAACGGCTGATACAATTTTAGAGTGAGTTGTTTTCTATAAATTTATCTCAACATTTAAACAGATGCGCATGCTTGTTGTTGTTTTATCAACTTGCTTCCCTTTCATTTGATTTAACCTTTATCAGGTTTTTGATTTCAGACATTTATCCGTCCATCCTTACGATATTTTTTTTATGATTCTTAGTATAAATAGTTTTTTCACTTTGAGTTTTTTTTTCCCAATGATTTATAGGAGAACTGAGTAGGAAGTTCCCAAGATTTTGTAACTTGATGGTATAAGTAATGATTTAGAGATTCTAAATGATGGGTAAAATATGTTCTCGTTAAGGACAAATATACCCTACACAGTAACAATAGTGAAATCAAAAGTTCGGATGGATATCGTATCTCAGAAACTAGTTATGTTCTCAACTAATTTAAATCACATAAATTAAATAATTTTGGATTTTTATCTTGAGTTAGAGATTATTTGTGTTTGCGTTCAAGAAAATAAAAATAAAGTTTTCTTGTCAATGCTGGCTGCAGAGGCAACAAATGTCTCTTGAAGGGACTATGTGATATATGTTTTTGAGAAATGAAAGCAGGACAAGAGGAAACTTGACTTTGGTAATACTATGGTGCAAGTAATCACAAATTTCTTGCAAGGGCTTACTGATATGTAGTACTAAGACAACATACAAATATGCAAGATTGCAAGTCCCAGAAACACACTTTCAAAAGATTTTTTTAAAACAAATGATTTTGTGACTTCAGGCTGGCCATCAAATAGAATTATTTCCTATTACTTTACGACTACAGTTTATTGTCCATTATCCTTCTCTGCACTGACACCTGCAAGAATTTGGAAAATGGTATCTGCAGCAAGTAAAGCCCTTCTAAATTTACTCTTTACCTCACTAATCTTCTGGAAGGGCTTGGACTCTGACAACTAGTAGATGGTGCACGACCTTCATGTGTTAAGTGCTCATATGCATCATGTCCTTTGATTACCCTGAGTAGGACATTTTCACCTAATAAGAAAAGGTGGAAACTGTTGAATAGATGAGTTTGAATGCATCAGCTAAGTCTTATAATAAATCTTTATACCAGATCATATCACATGGTCTACTATTACAGCCAACCTTGAAAATATCACAATGATAATAGGAACAAATAAATCAACATCTTTAGGAATGAGATTTACTTTTACATAGGTACCAATGATTCTCTCATCTACTAGCAACAAAGGAGAAATAGAGGACAATAAAAGAGAATAGTGACAACAATATCATGCTAATCAGATTAGTGAATGCTTTCATCTGAGGTATGTTTGTGTTTGGAATAGGGAAATCCTAGAAAAACAAACAATAGACTAGTGCAGAAAATTATACTAGTATATGTTGAATTATTTTACATATATAGTCCTCATCAATCATCATATTTAATGATACAGTTATCTGAATGCATAATAAAGAAAGAAATATAGGACTTCTAAAATCAAAACATAGAAGGGAATAAGTCATGACACAGAAGTATCTTTCCACTTCTGAAACTAATCATTAGATTTTCTTTGTAGCGAGGTGTTGAGGAAGTCAAGGTTGAGCAACACTTGTCTTGCCAGGCCATTTTTACAATAAATTAGAATTTGACATGAAGACATATTAACAATACAATGTAATGTGTGGATCAATATTCACAAGAATGCCAGGGCAAAGGAAAAGTTTCATAGCTCAAGCAATTCTGTATGAGTAAAAGAAAAAAAGGAAAAAAGTTTAAGAATACTGCATTTCAATAATTGGTAAAGAAGGTTGTTGTGACATGTGAGAGGGAAGTTGGAGAATGAGTGATTCTTTGCTTAACTATCGAGATACCGAGAGGAATCCTTTGTATAGAGGCTTCTTGGTAAGAAAAGCCATTGAGGTTGCTTCAATACCATGTTGGATGCCACGTGGCCGAGTAGGTTTGGGTGTTGGCTTAAACCCGGTGTGGCTGAAGTAGTATCTTGCAGTATCTCTAGTAGAATATCAAGATTTGTGGTCTTAATTAACTTTTTGGTAGATTCTGTATTATTATATCATTCTAAAGATTTCTTTAATTTTTCTTTTTAATAGAAAATTAAATATTGTGATCTTAAATTATTTTTTAGGTCATATGGACTCACCTTTTAATATTTATTTATAATTTATTTTAAAATAAATTAAAAATAATTAATTATATAACTTTTAATGATGAAAAAAATTAATTCAAAAATAGAAATTTTTTAATAATTAAAATATGGTTAAAATATGTTTCTAGGATACAATATAAAAAACAAATCATAACAGGTTTTTATCGTGTAGGATATAATATAGAAAAAGAAATAATTCTTCATCGCAATACAATGTAGAATTTTTTTTATTCACATGTTAATCTTGGAATGTTCTTCTACAAGAACAACCTTGCCATGCTGGATGAAGTCCCTCCCTCCAATATCAGATCTTAACAAGATCAGTTCTTACATCTAAGATTATGGTGTAAGAACACCTATTGAAAGTGTTTTTTTAAGAGCTGAGGTTGGCGTGACCTCCGGAACAAAGGTGATGCTGAAGGAAAGACCTTTTTTCTTTACTACTTCCTTGCAAAATTTGAGATAACACTGTTAAGATCAATGCTCAGTTTTAGAATATATGTTCATTTAAATTAATGTTTCGAGGGAATTTCTTAAAAAAATTGTATACCAAAGATGGGAGTGTAACATTTTTAATAAGAAACTAAAAAATTTCACCCTCAAATGCCACTTTAAGAGAAAGAATTCATTATAAACCACAGTAAGAAGATACCTCCGATGATGCGAAGCAGAACACGGTTCCATTTGTTTAATGAAATTGAGGCATTGGGTCGCGCAATTCCATTTGTTGAATGAAACTGTTATATGATGAGGTGCTTATTGGGCTGACCCCAAATCCTTTAAAAGACTCCTGCACCTGTACATAGTAATCAAAGATTTGTGCCCCCATTGTAACCTGAATTTTAAACCTTGTTAGATTTTGGTTTTGCTATTTAGGAATTCCTAACATCTTTGGTCGTACACCACACACACTCATACATGATCTGATTCTCATGATGATTCTAACACCATTGAGTCTTCCCAAAATCGATCCACGTACATGCTGACACTGTCCCTTTTACCTTCATCCTCACATTCGCTTATAGTGATGTTAAATTCATGTCTTGTAAATTTGTACACGTTGATTTGTGCATTCAACCCGATAGTCACCAGAGAATTGTTTATGGGTCTTGCCTTCAGTTATATAGTGTTCAACCTTCCCAATGAAATTTCTTTTGACATCTTTGTGGGCATTGGCATGCTGCTAATCATTAACAATTGCAATGCAGGAGCTATAAGATGACATGGAAACTTCGAAAAACATGGAAAGCAGGTTTATGGCATTGGGCAATATTAATTAGAGGCATTACTCAGACTCCTGTAGCATTAACATGACATGGAAAGTTAATGTCATTCTACTGTTCCCATTTGCTTGTTCTGTGAAATTTCTAATTTAAAAAAAAAAAAAAACTGCTTCTTGCTTCTAATTTCTTTTTCCATACCCGATAAATCTTGTGAAAAGGCACTACCTTAGCAACCAAGTTTGGTTGATCAGAAACTTTAACAGGGTATCATGTAATTATAAAGTTTTACTTTACTGTTTTTGATTCATAATACTTGAGAGACAAGCTATTAGCTATGGTTCTCCAAACTAAACATATGTTGTAACTTGTAAGCACAAAAGCTATTTACTATAAAGGGATCATTCAAAATATCATAATTTTTTATTTACTATTTACTATATCCACAATCCAACGCAATCGCCTCCCCTCCATCCTCTTCTGGGGCCCCCCCAGCATCGGTAAGACCACACAGCTTCTAACTCTTGTCGTGAGCTTGGAGATGACGAGGGAGAAGGAGAGAGGAAATATTGGAGCTACAAGTGTTGTATTTTCAGTTGGCAGATATTAGACACATAGGTTTAAATTTGTACAAACCTAATTCCAATCAGAAGTTATCTTTAATATAACTTTTAATATAATTATGATTAGATAACAGTATAATAAAGCTTTTTACACTGTTAGGTTTAAATATTCTTATTACAATCAACAAATAAAAGTACAACTAAAAGGTATCTATTTCAAACAAACGACACCAAAAGAAAGAACGAAAAGCATAGAAACTGTAATTGCATTAAAGCACCAGCACCCTGAACCATGCAACTACTACATCATTGATGTAAACACATCACAACCAAAACCAAGTATTTAAATGTACAAATATCACAATTAATTCGAACCACTTTGTTGAACACAAACTTAACTTGAATCAAACAGGAACTGTCCTAGCAGACACTGCATGTTCAGCATCATTTTCATTATTCTCCCCACTCAACTCCTCCAGTGATTTCCCCTTTGCTTCAGGAACCAGCAAGGTGAATAGCATCCCAATGAAGTTGATCACACCAAGCATAATGAGTGAGTTCTTAATCCCAATACCAGTAGGGTACCCTGCATCAGTCTTGGAAGGGTCCTTGCTTTGTGCAGCATATAGGAACCCAAATGCACCCACAATTGCACCAGCTTTTCCTGCAGCAGCAGAGATTCCATGGCAAGTGGACCTTAGCCTTGCAGGGAAAATTTCTGCTGGCACAACAAATGTGGTGGCATTTGGACCAAAATTGGCAAAGAAAAAGGTTAAAGAGTACATCACCACAAACCCAATTCTGTTTTCTTTCTCACTCCAGTGATGATATGGTATAGCCAAAGCAAACATGAACACAGTCATGAAGAAGAACCCCATCAATTGGATGGCGAAACGGCCCATGTAATCAATTAATGCCACTGTGAACCAGTAACCTGGCACAGTACTGCACAGTGCTATAAGTGTTTGTGCTCTTGCAATCTTATACACCTGCAAGAAAAATTAAAAATCAGTGATAGAATAGTTTTACAATGTCAACCAATCAAAAATCATAATTGGTATGACTTTTAAAATAGTTATGATAAAAGTTAACAAACTTATCATACACATTGGTTTGTGAATAGATCCAAGTGCATAGTCTTTTTTCTATAATGTTTTGTATGTATTTTTTTTTTAAAACGTCACTAAAATTTTTGTGACTTCAAAGGAAGAAAACAATTTTCATCACTAAATTTGATTACTAATTCATTGAGTTTTTGTAGTACCTCGTGGATTGCATTCATTTCCTTTGCTGGAGGGATCCACCCAATTGCACTGAAAATGTCCTTTTGGAAAAGATTTTGGCTGTAGAATGCTATGTCCAACAAGAACCAAGTGGTGGTGGTTCCCAACAAATGCAGGCCATGGCGTTTCGCAAATTCCTTGGTGAACAAACCATACTTGTTACTCTCATTCTCTGTCAATTTCATCACCTTTTCCTCTTCAGCTTCAAGTTCCACTTGCAACACCTTAGACATGTCTGCAGCAGCTTGTTTTGCATTCTTGGCCACAAGGGCTGTGTAACGTGCTGTCTCTGGCATCTTCATGCGCCAGTAGTAGGTGAGTGCAGCTGGAATTGCACCAAACATCAAAACTATTCTCCAAACATAGTCAAATGCAGGATCCAAGGATGCTTCTGGATTCTGTGCATAACTAGGAAGTTTGTACTTTTGATCATATGCATATGAGACAATCAATGCCACCACTCCACCAGCCAGGATTCCAAATCCTTGCATTGCAAACACCGCGGCTATGAATGCGCCACGTGTCTTCTTGTTTGCATATTCAGACATAATTGTGGCAGAAAGAGGGTAGTCACCACCAATCCCGAAGCCTAGCCAGAACCTGAAGAAGCAAAGTGTGGCCATGACACCCTCTGGAGTTGACCCAAAGGAGAGTCCTGAGGCAAGGGAGCAGACTACCATGAGGATAAGAGTTAGTCCATAGACTCTTTTTCTCCCCATTTTGTCACCAAGCCAACCAAAGAATAGTTGGCCAGCTAATGTGCCACACAGTGCAACACCAGTCACAGAAGCTTGAACTCTTGGAGGAAGAGTTCCCGGCTTTGCTGCACCTGGTTCTGTGTAATATAGCCTCCCTAGTAGCTTGGTGACTAGGGAAATGCAGAAGAGATCATAGGCATCAGTAAAGAAACCCATTCCAGCTATCACAATTGCAGTGAAGTGGTACCATTGTGTCTTTGCCACATCAAGTGCATTCAGCACTCCAAGTTCTCCAGCCATTACTTACCGAATTCCTGCACAAATACAAAAGATAAGTTTAACAACATTTGACTATATATACACCTACCATGCCAATGATCATAACATATTAAGCTGGCAGTACAATATTTCTTTTCTCTATTTCTACTACTTTGTGAATGAAAATCATATAGAAACATGAGATTTTTGACAAATTTCTGAAGCTTTTTTAGTGTTCAATTAATTAATTTTTATTTGTAATGGATAAGGAGAGGAAGAACCCTGACAGAGCGGTAAAGTTGTACCTTGTGACTGGTTGATCATAGGTTCGAATATGAAAACAGTCTCTCTTTGCATATACAAAGATAAGACCGCGTACAATTACCCTCTCTTATACCTTTGCATAGAGAGGAAACTCTGAGCACTTGGGGTACATTGTCTTTTTTTTTTTTCTTTTCTTTTTTTGTAATGGATAAGGAATATTCAAAATAAAACAGTTTGACAACTCTAACAATTGATATAATAGGACATGGAGAACACAACAGACTTGCGTGACAAATTAAATTTTTTTGGTGGTTTGGAAAATGCTTCCGCTAATTTTGACCTTTGTGAGACTGATGTACTATATGCATAAAATACTGTTATTTTGGAATTAAAAAACTATAGTGATTGACAACAGCTGCATGTCCAAATGAATCGACCCTTTTTAACAAAAACTCTGCCATAGGCAGCTTCTCATAAAGTTTCAGCTAATTTTCTTAAATTCCTTGCAGTATGTAGTTGAATCAAGAAGTCCACCAACTTGATAGATAGGAATTGCCTAGCGCAGGTTATGGTAAATTTGTTCATGAAAACCAACACCCTAATGATGAAATCACTTTGTGCTGAACTGGTGAAGAAATTAGAGAAAGGAAACACAGAAATGAAATGAAATGAAATTATAGACAAAAAGATAAAGTAACTAGAGACCATTTCTTTTGTTTGATTGTTTGTATACATTTATTTCACTTCAAGGAGAACTATATATACTAGTAGCAGGCAGGCAAAATAGTGTAACATGATCACTGATGCAAAGTCTAGAGACCAGAACAATGTGTTGTGGTGAATGCATGGAAAAGAAAATTCATGAAAATGGCATCCTCAGATTGCTGAAAATAACCCCAGAATTCAATGGTGGAATGATTTTAAGTTTGTTACTATTATTATAACCAGAGAGTACTATGTGCTGCTCTCTGATATATCTAAAACAGTGGTGCCTCCCAGTCTCACACTGAGATTGGAACTCTCTTTTAGGTTCATACATAACCAAAAAGCGCAACAGAATTTTCCAAATAACCAAGCTGAGAGAGACAGAGAGAGAGCACAAACCTGCTTGTCAACCAACACAGAAGGAATATAGTATGGCATTGTCTGCAACTACACACACATATATATAACATAATATCAACCATCCCAAGAATTAATGCATCCAAAGTCAAAAGAATAAACTTTTGGCATCTACAGTATATGCTCAATCTTGAGCTTTCATAACCTTTCATGTCAACGCTTCACGAATTAACAGACACTGAAATAAGGTTAGTTTATAATTGTCAACCAGGGCAATAGAACTATCAGACCCCTTGTATTAGTTGCAACTTGCAAACCAGTATTCAACAAACAACAATGTTACCAGTTACCTGTATATATTTACTCGTTATCTCATATTTATAAAAAAAATATTTGTTTGTTAGGTTAAGCTCTACGGACAATCATTTAATACTCCTAGATTGAAATGACTTTGGTTAAAGGGAGAGATTATCATATGAAAAATATCATACTTGAGGGAAAGATTGTTAGAAGTGTGAGATAAAATCTTACATCTATAAAAATAAAAAGGTTAAAAAAATAAGATTCATTAAGCATTAATGTTTTATGTTTTGTGTAAATCTCTTTAAGTAATTTTGAGTGTTTGTTTTGTTAAAGCAACTGTTGCAATCTTAAAGTAACAACTAATCTACATGTTTGCAAAGAATTAGATATGATAAATTTGTTAAAAAAATATTCAACATTTTATAGTTTTTGGTGCACATTTTAGTATAAAAAATATTCAACATATACTTAATTTTTCTCCCATCTCATCTTTATTTTTCATTGTATTTCTTATTAATATCTATTATTTTTCTTTTTACCTATTATCTTTTTTCTTCCTTTTTTGAGTCCAAATCATATATTTTTCACTCAAAACAATTATGTACAAATTCTCCCTCTAACTATTCTTTTTATTTATTTCTTTCTTTCTTTTTTATTTTCATCGAATTTGATTATACTCTTCGATTTCAACCTATTTTTCATGTCTCTATAAGTTTGTTGAGTTAATTTACTTTACATTTTTTCTTTGCATGGTTACATTACATCATGAAGATGTGTAGTTTTTTTTCACATATATATTTTTTATGGAGATAATTTTGTTAATGATACCCCACCATGACACATGCAATGATGCAACGGCCCGATATTTTTGTGCATTGCTAACACCGGATTTAATAAAGTGAAACAGCTCACGTTTACGGCTTGCCACATTAGCAACTTGCAATTTAGTTAAAGATGATACGCGAGATTACTAGGTGATAATTTATAAGTCAAGTCATACAATATAATTCTTGATTTTATTTTAATTCCTTTGACATAATTCACATCCAATTATTCATCAATTCTTTTTCAGAGTAAGATAATTCCTTCTTTTTATAGTAGAGTAAGATAATTGTTAACAAGGTTTAGTTTAAAAGGTAATTAATTTAGAGTGTATTTGGGAACACTCAATTAATTTTTCAAAAAAAGTTTTTTATAAATAAACATATATATATATATATATATATATATATAAGTTATACTTTATTTTTATAATAAAGAATTTATATTCTGATAGTAAGATAATGTTAGTTATTGATCAATTCTTTAAAAAATATATTAAAATATAAATTAGAAATAAAAAATTTAAAAATAGATTGAAATATATATGAAGTTAAGAAAAAAAATCTTAAAATACACTCTCTTTGAAGAAAAACTTCTAAACTCATTAATGTTAAAGAATATAGCTTCAAGATACTCTTGTTTAAGATAACTAAAAACATTTTTAACATGGGTATTTACATGAATTGTTTAATTTTAAGTAATATTTTTTAATTTTTTTTTCACAAATGACATGACATTGTTAATATAAACACCTAACTTAACAAGTTTATACCATAGACAACATATTTTTAAGTATTGTAAGACCTGCAAAATTAAATTAAATATTTATTTTAACAATTTCAGTATTAAATTGAACTTTCTTATAAAGTGCTTAAAACTATGTAGAATTGAAAGATTCATAAAATTAAGATAAACTACTTGTCTAATTAATTATGCATTACAAATGCTCTAATAACTCTAATTGAATCGTGATCAAACTTTGAAATTGATATTTATTAACAAAAACTAACAATTTAATAATTAGCATTTGTCAATAAAAAATATCAAACTCAGAATTTAAGATTATGAGACTATGGAGATATAAAAGAAAAATCAATATAAGTATAATGAGCAAATCAATTAAGTCTAGCTAGTTCAAGTTTTGAAGAAAAAACAGTTTACTTCAATTTTTATAATAATAACTGAAAATCACAATTAAAAAAATATATGTTTTAGGTTTTTTTTAATCGGTTTAACCTTTTTTTTTCTGATCGGTTTAACCATTTTAAATAGTTTGATTCAGGTTTAAATATCCCTAAGGTATATATTATACCTATTTTTTTTTTTTGTTTTTTGTTTTATAAGAAACTGCTGTACTATAGAAATTCATTCTTCAGTCAAAAAATAAAAAAAAGAAATTAGTTCTTAAAATTGTTAACTTGTTAATCAGTTTTTTTTAATGAACTTATATTGATAAACATTTATAGAGATTATAATAACACAAATAATAACTTTTAGCTAGTGACGAATTTTATATTGGCTAAATAGTACTGCCCACATACTAAATTAAAAAAAAATATTCACAAAAAGAGAGAGACTAAATTAACAAACCTAGATAAAGCACAAAACGTACAAGTTTCAAACACAGGCTTGCTTTTGACATATGGAACCACAAGTAGCACATATAAAAATAATTTTACCAATATACAAGCCGTACAAGTCGAAAACATTATTTCTTTAATTATTTATTGTACTCGTCAACTTTGAGCTTATATCATTATTCGAGTCAAATCACGCGCGCACATTTTAATGCCGATAAATTTTCTTTTTTCTTTTTGGTGGTTGGCAACAAATTATCTTAACGCTTATGTAACATGTATAAAACAAAATTATTTGCTACAACAATGAATAAAAAGTAACATTTGATGGAAATATTTCATAGACTTAAATACGTTTTTAATAGGTACAAGTAGTAAAGATTTAGTTGTTTTTTTTTCTGAAAAAATTTACTTGTAATCTTTTATTGGTGTGAATTTTGTGATTGATTAGCCGTGAAAATATCTGACCGATAATGGGCATGATGGATTTATTGATATATAAGTAATTAAAAATAAATATATAATAATTAATTATTTTTTAAAATTAAAGTTTTAATATAATTTTTAATTTTTTTTTTATAAATCTAAACAAAGACAGAATGATAATAGAAATACTGGAGAGAAATGGATATACTGGATACCTAGCACGTACGGGTTCCTTTTTCCCATCTCTCCCAAAGGACCTTAACACTTGAATTTTAAGTTCAAATCATTTGAATTTTTAGTAGAATATGTTTATTTTTTATCGGTCGGCAGAGTAGAATAGTTTCATAAATATAAGAAGAACCTATAAAAATATATATAGGAAGAAGAAAAACAATAATAATAATGTGAAAATGAAAAAACCAACAAATACAACAAAAAAACTTTGAAAAATAAAATAATACAAAAATGAAAGAAACTAAATAATTTCAAATAGAGTTTCTTTTTAGTAAATAAATAAGAATAAAAAATTAAAAACAAGGCAATATGAAAATACAAAAATCTAAAAAAAATAGAATTAAAACATGATAAAAAAAGTCAATTATTAGTTATACAGGAATTTAATGCAAACTTATTTTTTTAAAATAATTAGAAAATGGTAGAAAGCTCTGTAATTAATATTTTAGTGTATTTTCTTACAGAGTAATTTCTTAGTATATTTAAATCATACTTGATGCACATCATTTTATTAAAAAAAACATATTAATAGCTCAATTGATATCGGATGTCCCTGAATTGATTTGGTATTTATAATTTGAGAAATGCTAATATACTTTCTAACACATTATTTTTAATACTTTTTTCACTTTTGATTAAAATTTATTGAAAGTTATAAGAGTACAAGTGGAGTTTATTAAATAATAAGTGAGACATTTTTTTATTTTAATAAATTTAACTAATAAAAAATATTGAAAAATGTATTACTACCACTTCTCTTATAATTTACACGACTCCTAAAAATAAATTTAGAGCTACATTTTTTTTAGACTATACGTATAACCTAAAATAATCCTGCGTTAGTTCATTCAGGTGCCATGTGGGTGGCAATTTAAAGCTGAAATTGATAATATTAAAATGAATAAGAATAAGGGTCTTCACAATTAGAATTTTTAAGACATTAGTTAAATAATTAAAATAAAAAAATATTTATTATAAAAATCATAAGAAAACATAAAAAAAATTATAAATGGTATAATTTTACACGTCCTAATAAAAAAAAGTCTTTTTTGTTTAATTCCTTAAGCAGTGTTGTAAGAGCCAAAAAGTAATTAGAAAGCAAGTCGAAAAGTATGCTGCCATTTATAATACAACAGGAGATATGAAAAGGAGAATTGCATAACTGTCTCTCACATAAAAAAGCTGAAAGAAAAGAAAAATGAAACCTGACCCCCTAAATCTGTGTTGACAACATGGTACATATTGAGAATGCGCCAACACAGAAAAACACTTTCAGCTATACTTGAAAAGAAAAAGCAGAGATAATATTCCTACGTTCTTCATTATATTGGTAGTTGTAATACCCTTCCTTCACATTGAAGTGAACACGGATATCAATTTGTCCATGTCAATTTTTTGCTATGTTACAAACTTTATTGATCTAAGTCAGCTCAATGGGGTCATACTCTAGCAGCATCAAGAATTGCCTGTTTGAAAAGAAAAAAAGCATGGCAAAACAACTTAGAACATATGGTGCAGGTGTTTTATATAGAAGAAATTGATGGGATTCGAGTAGATACAAAATTCAAACAAGAAAATTGTCTTCATGATTTATTTTTTCTCCTCATCTACTCTTGCAGTTATATTTTAACAAAATCCAATACTTAATTCATATTTAGAAGATATAACTATGCTTAATTATAGATTTGGAAACATCAATCACAAGGGTTGGCCTATGTTCTAGTTATATAATATGCACGAAATTATAGGTTTTAACTTTAGTGTCACTATTGTATATAAAAAATAGATTTTGGAAACATGATACTCGACATACATAATCAATCCAACATCAACTGTATAAATGACGTATTCAGTATGACAATTTAAGAAGCCTTCTTTATAATGGATAGCAAAAATATAATGACAATTACACTCATGATCTGCAACGAGCAATTGTTGCAGCTAAGCTATATTAATAACACTCTGCTTTTCTTCTAAAAAAAAAATAACACTCTGCTTCGAACAGTCAGAGGCTAGTCTTCCTAATGCACACTCATAATAACAAGGGTTGTGTTATTTGCACACCAAATTCTATAAACCACTTTTGCAGTTTTCTTATTTAAAAGTTGGAATGTGTTGTTTCTCTTGTTTTATTGTCGGCAAAGGAAGTGATGGACAATGGTATATTGATTATTGACAATAATGTGCAAATATCACAGTTAAAATCAATAATAAACATGATATTCTTTAGTACTTGTTAAACTTCAATAATCATAAATATATTGATTTAAACTAAATTTAACATAATCTAGCTTATTTTCTATCATTTTATCAAAATATTGAGATAATATTAGTAGGGTGAATTACTATATATTCATATATTATATGCAAAACTACTCTTAGCTAAAAATTTTATCTGCAAGAATCAAATATAAGTATCAAAAGATTTATAACATTTACACACTTTGTTTAATTAAGTAACCAACCGAGTTAGAGACCCCTTGGTTTAACTAATGTAGATCTTCCTCTAGTTACATAAACCTTTTTTCTATTACTACATTTAATTTCCCAGTTTTCTCTAGTTTGGATTTAGGTTTCTATATTTTCACTTATTTGGCTTTTGGTCCGTAAGAATGAGTGTTGGCTCCTATATTTGGGTTTTGGTCTTGTTATGGTTTTGATTTATCTAAAAGTAAATGGTCCATATTGATAAAAGATTGGTCCTTGACTTCTTATAGTTAATTTATAGAAGTGCTGGTCCCTCAGGGACCAAGATTTATAAGGGTGTGAAAAGTTTGGGGTCTATGCCTCTATGACAAAAAATAATAAATAATAGAGACCAAAATCTGAATCAAGAAAATCGTTAAGACTAAAAGTTATCTTAAAAGTGTCTGTTTGGTCATTTGCATGTATAAACTTAAGAATATAATTTAGACTATGACATTCATATATCATATATATGAGGGCATGTCAGATACAATACATGTTTTTGATCTTTACAGAATCTGTAATTTCAGAAACATTGCAAAATAACAATTTTAATATGGTCAGGTACAAATCAGAGAACTGGTCAGCTTTAATTAAATCATTTATGACTAATTATGCCCAGAAACCACTCCCACCATTCCCTACAGCAAATTGTGTGCCAATAATCTTTCCTGAATATAGTTATACTAGTCAGTAATCTCACCTTATGTCATTAGCAACAACATGAAGAAACTACCAAAAAAATGTTTCAATCATTTATCATTGCAAATTCTGGATTCAAGAACTAAAATACCAAGATTTTTGTTAGAAGTACTAGCCTTGAATGTAGTTTTGCTCCCAAAAGCAAACTTAGGCTTTCTGTGTTCCGCAGGCCTTAGTATCTGAAAAGAGCACATGAGTGTCTCATCAACACTCATCATTGCTCCAGCATTGTCAAATTCTCCACAGTAGTTAGGTGCAGAAAAGATAGTCACAAGTTGTCTATTGGCAAAAAACTCATATCCATCTTCAACAACCTACAAAAGAAAACACACAAGAAGTTTATGCTATACTTGAACTCTTTCTACAATTGCATACTCAAACTTCACAAAAAAAAAATGCATATGAAACCTGGTGTGCTCTACAAATCAAGTCTAGATCATGCTTTCCAAGAAATTCTGTGACCCTGCTAGCACCAAAAGTATATGAAACTCCACGGTCGTTCTCTCCCCAACCTTCAATGTCTTTACTAGGATCAGACCACAAGAGATCACATAGTAGACCACTCTCAGGTACTTCTGTTGGACGCGGCAAACTACTAATCTGACTTAGATTGTGCAATTCAGGAGAGAGTCCACCATGCATACAGAAAATCTTTTCTTCAATGATAGCTGCCACAGGCATGCAGTTGAAGCAATCTGCGAATATTTTCCACAGCCTGACATTGAATCTTCGTTTGCATTCGTCATAGAAGCCGTATACGCGGTTTACAGAAGCACATTCATGGTTGCCTCTAAGAAGGAAGAAGTTCTCAGGGTATTTTATCTTGTAGGCCAAAAGAAGACACATAGTTTCAAGGCTTTGCTTTCCACGGTCGACATAATCGCCTAAGAATAAGTAGTTGGAGCGAGGAGGAAATCCACCATGCTCAAATAGTCTCAGAAGGTCAGAATATTGACCATGGATGTCTCCTGGTAACATAGTGATATGAAACAATAATATTAGTTCCTACCTTGTATTAATAAAGATTTTTTTTTTTACTGAAGAAAATCATGTGCCATTTTGCCATAATCCTAAGAAAAATTACCATTTGAAGATGGACTTCATAGCCACTAGTCTCTTAATGAGAAGATTGGCATAAAACTGTAACATATGAAATGAAAATAAACGAAGTTTAAGCAGTACCTACTAGCCAACGAAGGAATTCAGGTAACCATAGTTATTAATTCTGGAAACAGAGTAAATAAAACTGGCATTTCATGGCATTGCCCTTGGAGCAACTTTGATGCATTTAACAATGAAAATGGGCGATGAACACGGTGTGTTTGGTCATCTTCAGTTAAAATTGCACAAAAACATGTAGTTCAAGAACTCATTGACTAAATACCCTTCAGCTTAAATACATTGAATACATTGTATATTGTAAAAATATACCAACAAACAGAGCTTCTCAATCAGATACTTAAATTGTGAAGGCGCAAATTTCTTGTCTTATTATTTATAAGTGAAATTCTGCAATACATTTGCCTAGAAAGTAGAAGAGGCAGTTTCATTCCCTAAACAGATATCATTTAATTAGTATACTTCATTTTGGGCCTTCACATATTCACCTCTTCATGACATCTATTTTCTTGAATTTTGCTTAATTAAATTCATAGTGAAGATAATTTTGGTGCAGGGTAGTTGGTATAGATATAAAGTTTCGAGAATATATCAAAAGTTGAACTGAGAATAATTTTGTGAAGCAATCAAGAAATCTAAAGTGGATGATTCAAAACTTGTACAACAAACAAGAAGCAGAAGTGACAACTTAACATTCCCAAAAAGTAAAATATAAGTTGTATAACTAAGCCCCAGAAATTTTAGAGGTTATCTCAGAATCTAAATTTTCTAACTGTTTTGGTTTCCTAGAGTATTCTGACTATTCTTCCACTCAACAGGTAAGAGATTTTAATCCCTAACTACTGTTAGGTGCTAAAGTGAAAACCCTTCTTAACCATATTCTTTTTCTTACTTGTTAATCTCGAGATAAAATCCAGGACCTGATGTTTAAGAGACATGAATTGCTTCCGTTCTTCAATTTAGATCAACGCATCTTCTAAATATTCTAATAAAGACCCGATACTCTCAACTCTACAATCAGTAGCACTCTAATATCCAACAATTATGTTTACTTCCATTTGCTGATAAATTAAAGCAACCATGGACAATATTTTGTTCAGTTCAATTATTTGAGCATAAAAAATTGACATGTATATAAATTATTTTTAGGTTAAATTAATATGTAGTTCTTCATATTTTTATAAAATTTCATTCTTTCCCTGATTTTTTTTCTTTTAATTGGGTATTTGAACTTTTTTTTCCGATTGGATCCTCATGTCTAATTGTCCTAGTTAAAAATTAACTACAAACACGTACATACAATGAACTTAATCAGTTGTGAGAGTTTCAACTTTCTCCATGACCAAACAATTAGGCTTGTGATAGACTATTTGAATTGAATTAACATGCTGAGGTTGAGACTTTGTAGAAATCTTTCACAATTAATTCAGTTGTGTTTATAATATACTTCAAAAGTACTAATCTACTATTTGTACCTCTAATAAGGTGTTTGTGATTAATTTTTCATAAGGAAGATTTGAAATGAGGACTGAAATGAAAACAAAATAAAAGTTTAGAAACCTAATTAAAAGAAGAAAAAATAGGTTTAGAAACCTAATTGAAAATTTTGTATAAAAATGAAGACATGCAAAATAATTAATCGTCATCTTTATCTCTTACTTTTTTATCTTTATTTAATACACATACATAAAATAGAATAGTATTTTTTATTTTGGACACCTATAAACACCCATTAACATTTATTATTTCTTTCAATCTATTTTTTTGTCACATCGTATATGCAAGACATAAGCCTAGTAGGATCAGTCTAGTATTGGAGATTTAAATAATATACATGAAGTCATGTATAGATTCTAATATCAGCATATTATATATAAAGCATAGTGATATACTAAAATTGACTAAGAAACTAATAAGTGACTAAAAAACATAAAGAAAAATAAAATGGGGTTGGCAAATAGATACCGCATATCTTAATTGGGGCCTCAAGTTCCAATAGATTGGGCTGCTTCAAAAAGATATCTCTGGAAACCGCACAAAGTTGCCTGATTTCTGCCTCTGAAAGCTGAACCTGTTTCCCAGGTCTCCCTCTGACTTGAAGCAGCCTATTGATGATACCATCAAGAACCCCACGTTCCATTCCTTTGGCTACTCAAAGATAAGAAATTTAAGCAAAGAACAAGATCAAAGCAAGAGGAGAAAAAAATGCTTAGAAGAATAAAGACCAAGAAGTTTATGTTGTTGAGTCTTATATAAGTAGCATATCATATCTCAAAAACTACGGACATAACTTCAACTCAAACAAGGGAATCGATGCTTTGGTTTTTGATATATATAATCTTTTGAGGGTCACTTTTGGTTCTGTTAATGCTGGAGGTTCTTGGAAACGAGTGGTGGCAGTTGAATTGGGAAGGACAAGAATATATTCGGTCGGAGGAAAGAGTAGACTTTAAAGTTTAAACAAAACTATAACACATATAAAGACTCATTATGGAGGGAAGGAAAGAATGAAGAATAAGTTGAGGGAATTAATAGCGAATGAAGAGCAAAGTGAAGTGTGGTTTAGTGGTGTTAGTGATTACTGCATAATATTTAAGTATTCTTTCTCATATACTCTTTATTATTTGTTTTTATTTTTTTAAGAACTATAAAATTATGAGTATAGTTCATGAGGTTAGACCCACAAAGTTATGTAATTTTTCATAAATTAATTCCAATCAATTTCTTTTTTGACTGGATTAATTTCAATTATTTTTATTAGTATTTCTTTTATTTCTTAATTTGTAGTAAGTGTGAATTTACAGTATCATCAAGCACCTAGATCAATTGTGTTAAATAGTTTTATCTCCTCTTGATCCTAGTTATCCAATTCAAATAGAATTTCCCTTAAAAGATATATCTGATTTAGAAAAAAAATGATGAGGAACATGAAATTCAAAGAACTCCTTGGATTGCACTTGCCACACTATGGGGCCAAGCAAATCTCTCAAAATAGTAAATTCTAATCACAAATGAACGCGTCAAAGAATTTTCTTTGGTGGCTGTGATTAATTGATGTATTTCTTTATTTTCTTTTCATAAAACGGGTTAGTTAGAAATTGAAAACCTAGTTAATAGCTGAAAGTTGGTAATCAGAAACTGAAAAATTATATTATTATATTATAAGTGTTCGGTAAAATTAGTTGTTGGGATAACAAAAGAGTGTAAAATGATATAAGAGTAATAAAATTGTGATTTATTTAAGGAAAAAATATGTTTTTAGTTCACATACTTTTATTAAATATTATTTTTAGTTCTTAAACTTTCATATCCTCAAATGTATTTTTTTTATTTTCTAAAAAAATTAAAATTATGTGAAAATTTGACTATTTTTATTTTAAAAGAAGTTATCAAATCTCTCCCCCAAACACATCATACCCTAACTTTTAATGGCTTCATCTCTATTTTGGTTTCCACCTTCATTCGTCCATAGTTTGTGTTGTAAATATGTTCATGTGTCTTATTTTGATTTTGTTTGTTTATTGATTGTAGTTTTCGAATAAGGATGAGAGTCCCTCTTTGTATTTCGTATAGAGTCGAGCGCACGAAGAAAGCAATCGAGCAAGAGTGAAGTTTCTTTCTATTTTGATTCTCTTCAAAAATAAAACATTTAGTTTCTATAAAATTTTTAATTCAAAATACCTCCTGGAATAATAAATTATCACATTTATAAAAAAAATTACCAACATATAATCTATGTGCCACGTAATAAACAACGTCAACATCATATGCAAGGGAGGACTAAAAATACATTTTTAATAATGTACATAGACTAAATTGAATGATATGAAACTTCGGAAACTAAACATATACTTTTTCCTTTATTTAAAAAGGTAATCATGAAAATTGATAAATGTATTAAGAATAAAAGAAAAGAAAATATAAAAAGTTAGAAGTTAAAAATTAATATTTTAAAAAATATTACTTCAAGTAGTATTTAAAAAAGCGTTAGAAATTATTAAGAAACTACTAAAAAAATTTGTTTACCAAATATTTAAATAAACTTTTCAACTAATAAAAAAAGTTAAAAACTAACTGAAATATTTCGAACATACTCAATGTACATGAGATTAAGAATTGAAATGGTTAATAAGAGAGTCTAATTTAGTTAGTTGAGTAAAATTATTCCAACCACAAAAGTTCCTACCTTAAAAAAGAGAGTTGACATGGGTTAGGATGTCCACTTAATTTTTAACTTCATCACATTTTATTTTGCTAGTATGTTATGTTTTTTTTTAACTCTCTAGTTCATTAGAGGAAATTTTTTTTGATTAATTTAAAGTTCGACTAAAAGGTAAAACTCGGATAGTACCTGAATGATTCAATATTAATTTCACTGGGAATGTTATTCATGAGTATTTGATAAAAATATGTTCGGTTAATTATAAATTCAGTTGGAAAAATTTTTATATTCCTGGAAATAATGAAGACATATGTTTGATTAAATTATTTTTTCCTAGAAATATATATTATAATTACTAAAATATCCTTATTATGTTATAAAAAAATGTTATATATCTCATATTTCCATAACAAAACCTCTCTCATTACTCCTTTACTAATCATTTATGACCCAAAATATAGATATACCTATCTACACCACATACATGTAAGAAACAATTGACCATGAAAAAAAAATTATTGTAAGTCAAATTCATGAGATTGGTGATAAATAAAAATTGACACATGAATGCAAATTTTGATAATGAAAAAAATTAACAAACAAAAATGAATGGATCATTGAGAGGGAGTGTGATAATGAGTAAGAGGAGGGTATATGTATATTTTTACTCAAAGAGAATTTTTGTCAAATAAAAATAAATATTTTTTACCCCTCCACTAGGATTAAATATTAATTCAAGGTAAAATTATTATTTACTTAAGTAAAAAAAATATACATGAAATTAATTATTTTATTCTTCATAATAAAAATGAAATTTTTTTTTCTCTTTTGTCGCAAGACTAAAAAATCTAGCCATAAAAGAAATGCTCACTAATAAATTAAATAACAAAATTACTACCCTCAATATCCCACGCCAAAGACAATTTGAGGAATGGGTCAAACTTTCATCAAACTGATCATTGATTTCAATTGGGATTAACCTTATCCTTCATTTCATTAGATGAGTAAAAGTCAAACAATAAAATCTAGATCTTAACCTTGATTGTAATGTTCCACCAACATTGCATTAAAAATGACACGTTTCATTAGAAGATAGGTTGAACAACGCTATAAAGTGGGCATGATATTGCTCTTGTATTTGCACCATCACTAGAACATATAGAAAAACCAAGTAATACTAGCCAAAATATGTCTCCCAAATACATGTCCCTTTTCCTCCTAGTAATACTAGGGATGGCTTTTCTGGCCACTACTTCCCTTGCTGATCGTCGTTTTCTTTCGGTGGAAGATGGTCATGATCACCATCACCACCACCCACCAAAAAAACACTGGCCTCCAACCACACAAAATGAACCTTCAAACGTAGAAAACAAGGAGAACACTGAGGTGGAGGATGGTCATGATCATCACCATCACTACCCACCTAAAAAACACTGGCCTCCTACCACACAAAATGAACCTTCGAAAGTAGAAAACAAGGATGGTCACTATAAGCCTCCCCACAAGAAGCATCCTCCTTCGGGAAATTAATTAATCTAGTGAAGCTGCTACGTACTACCATGCATGCACTCTTGTGAAAATATATTAGAGTATATGGTTTAATCAATTAGAGTCCAATCTCTTGGCTCTTGAAATAAAGGCATGCATTAATCCGATGTTATTTTCTTGTATTAGTGTGGTTGTTTTTGCTTTGGTCACTTTGGCTTTGTATTTGGTTGAAATAAAGATGCACATGCTACATGTATGCAATCATATATGTTATCATTTCCTTAATTTTCTTTGCAGCTTTGTCAACTAGGGTGACAAACTATTATTTATGAAATGAATTATTACGTATTTCCTTCATCGTTGATCTTGAGTATGTACATTAGTGCGTGTGTGCAATGTTTAATTTATGAAACTAAAAATATGCATGCGTTATATATATTCAATCTCTGGATGTTGCTTCACTTTAGGACACTTTGGCAACACAAATTTTAAAAAGCATTTAAGCCGAGCTATTTAAGAGTGCTCATCCAAAGGATCAACCATCAACTCAGAATATACTTAAGTATCAGAAAAAAAAAATACAAAATAAAACGGCATTTGAAAACACACACATCAACCGTTTAGAATGTAATTAAATGCATGGGAAAAGACTGCATGAAGTAGATGAATTAATTATTCCATTTTTTTCTTTTCACAGAACTATTACATTCTCAACATCATATGATTTTGGTCAATCTTCACATAACTAATGAATATGTTTAATAAAATATTTTAATTAATTTTTAATTTTTTTATTAGATGAAAATCTTGTTTCACAGCTTGGTAAACAAGTATATGTTAATGATTTTTAACATTTTTGAAACACTACTTAAAATAATATTTATTAAAATGCTAACTTTTACCTTTTATGTATTTATATTCATTCACTTTTTGTCCTCACACATTTATTAGATTTTTTTTAATCTTTTCTATTTAAGGTAAAAAAAATTACCTTTTTTTACATAGGATAGGATTTTCTCCTTTTTACTTTTTCATTATATATGATATTGACTGTGATATATAATAAGTTAATGTAGTTTTTTTATATTTTATAAATAAAAAGTGTTTAAAATTAATTTAATGAAAAATTATAAATACTACAAAATATATTTTTATCAAGAAAATTAAATTAAAATTTTTATAAAAACATTACATAAATATGTTCATTATATAATTTTACATGTTCATTACTTCAATATATAATTTTACTAAATATTTATGATTCAAAAAGATAATTTTATAACTTTTACTTACCAGATAGCTTATAGCTAATTTTTTAGTTAATTTTACTAAATATAATCATAATTTTTAATTTGAGATAATAAAATTAATAATATATCAGATGAATATTGATCAGATCACATAATTCCAAACTATTTACTAATTTTACACTAACTAAATCTTGATTTGTTACAAGAAGAGGGACTTAATTAATTTCAGTCTAAGGAATGCTTAGCATAATAAATATTTCAAAACATTTATGGTTATTGGTTAACATTTATTGAAAAATATGAAATTATCATGAATGATACTAATTAAATAAGTAATTAAGACTTACTAATTTTTATGATTTTCAACAAATTTTAATCAATAGAAAATAGTGCAGTTCATTAAAAAAATGTATTGCTAACATTTTCATTTCAATCCAAAAAGCTTGTTAGGGAAGCGGAGAACTTAAAGCATAGGAGAGGAAACAGTTGATAATGAATTGGCTAAGATTGTCCATTCCTTAATTCTCATTCAAAGGTAGGAATAGATCAAGTTGCTTAATACGAGCTTTATGACCTAATTTATATTAACTCACAGGCATAGTGAAATCTATTTATTAAATAATTTAGTCAAATTTTTCCTAAAAGAGTAAATATGTTAGGTTATAAGTTATTCAAGAAGTTATTTTGATCTAATATATAGATTGGTTTATAATAATAATAAGAAGAAGAAGAATGGATTAAATTTTTTATAATGAGATTTGTGAATACTGTGAGAAATAAAATTAGTGAAGAAAAAATCATTTACATCACTAAATTCAGTCACTAACTAATTAAATTTGTTTTCTTCTATATATTTAAAAATTTAAATTCGTTAACTTACATGTAAGTTTAAATTAATTATCTTATGTACAAGAGTAAGTTTTGTTGATTTATTTACAAATTCTTTTAAATTAAAAAAAAGGCTAATACTAAATTTTGCGGAGGCTAAACAAAACCAAAGCCTTACGAAAGGACTTAAATGAAGTAGCTAAACCACCCTAAGACCTTACATTTGAGAAATGGATTAAGCTTAACTTTACAAAGTGCTTTCATAGTTCGTTATGTATATCGATGTATTTAATTACAATCTTAAATGTTGATATTTTAATCAATGGTTATGACTTATGATCGACCACTTTGTTTAAACTTTAAAAAAAGTTTTTTTTTAAAAAAAATGATTTTTAAGTAGATAAAATTTGCTTCTTAATTTTTTTTATAAAAAAAATACAATTTAGACAAACATACTAGAAAAGTAAAAAATTACTTATTTTATTCAAAAATGTTTTTTTTTACCAAAAAAAGCTTTGTCGTTGTGCCAGCTTCCTTCACTTTAGAACAATCAAAACTAAGCCTAACATACGCCAAGCCTATTCTCTTTTCAAATTACCTTGTAATAAAGTAACTAATACTTAAAGAGACACAATACATATAAGCTACCTAGCTATTACTTCTAGTAATAAACTAAACCTTGTATACTCTCCTATTTTATTTCCAAACTTATGTACAAATTAAAGGGCTTGTCTGTCAGTGAGAGTAAGTAGAGAAATTGAGGTTAGCGTGCCTTCTAGACCGTAAGCTTTAACCAATATCACAAATTAACTCTTGCACTGAATAGTTTTGAAATTTCTTGAAAACGACTTTGAGAATGAGCTTGTGCTGCAAAGTTTAATTAATTTGACTTTCTAATATTGGCAGTTGCATAGTTTGAATGTACAAGTTATCATTTTATATCTGCATATAGCTGTTGTTGAAAAATATCCACGGCTGATAATCAATTGTTCTAAAATATACTACTGCAAATATAACTTAAATATTTCAACGTCTTTGTTTATAAGGCAATGACACTTTAGTAAATATAACTCAAATATTTCAACGACGTTTTTGTTAAAAACGACGTCGAATTCGCTTTACAAAAAGGGGTAAATAGGTACGTCGTTGTAAAATTATAAAATTGATGTTTCCAATGGTTATAAAAACGACGTCGAATTCGCTTTATTTTATAACTTGTATTATATAATACTTTTTTATTATAAAATTAAGATAAATAGGGATAGTCTTGTAAATTTTCTTAATCATTACGTCCATGATCAATAACAAACAAAGGGGTCACTTGTTAAATATTAACACTTTCATATACTTGGATCTAACAAGCTTCACTCCTTTCAACAAAAAAAAAAATGCAGCTTCGCACTCCAAAATTAAATGTATTTGCTATTTTAAATATTTTTTAAGTATTAATCCACACAATATGTAGGGGCACTTATTGAAGAGAAAATTATAAGGAAACTGATACTAATTTATCAAACAAAACATTTTAGAGATATACACCTGACCAAGACTTTGTATAGCTACTCCTGTCATTTATGTTGAGGCGAGAATAAGTGAGATGCCAAAGACACTTACACACACTAGTAGATTGAAACTCTAATTTGTGATTATTAACTATTAACTATTAACTATATGGTCGGAGTAAAGGAAGTATGCACTACTAAAGTTTTTGAAAGTTTTGCATATATTGGTATAGTTTGATAAAGAGCATGATGCATGAGAGGTGAGGTTAACTAGACATGCAGGGAAGTTAATTTGTTAATTGGTTAAGTGAACTGTCTGAGTGGAAGCTGTATGGTCCTAACAAGTGTGGGGGAGGGAGGTCTGTGCCTGTGAAGCTAATTCTATTTATACATTTGCCTATGTTTTCTTTCAATTGATCTTTTTTTTATAACCATAAGGTATCTTTAATTTTGTATTTAACACCCAACTAATATCTCTCTTATTAAATCAGTCCATTTTTAAGTAAAGTAATACTTCTAATTTTAACTCTACAGCCAAATTGATTTGATGCGAAATGTTTGGACAATCAATTAAGTCTATTTTTTGAGAATTAATTGTTCCACGAGAATTTTGGATAAGGGGTGAAACTCCCATCCCCAATCAATTTGAATATACTATACTTTGGTATAATTGGATTATGTTTCTATGAGTTTTAAGTAAAGTTATCAGATTTGTACTTGAGAAAATAGATCCAGTATATATATTGTGTGTGCATCTACAAAGTACAAAGGAAATTAAAAACACCTTGTATAAAAATCAATATAAAGTCATAGTGTGTGTTGGAATGTAAGTGCATCTGAACATAGTTTGTGTTGAGAATTTCTTATATTAAAAGTCTTTTTGACGGTGGATCTAAGAAACGTGTTTATGAGTGGAGTGACAGTACAAATATTTAGAATATATGAGTTCTAATGGTTACCATAAAATATTTATGAATGATAATGACTTTCATCTGAGGAAAATACTATCATGCTAATGAGACTCATATTTGAGAGAAATATTATTAGTTTGACAGAAGATATGCAGGTCCCATAGATCTTAAGACATCAAAACTTCCAAAAACATTTTTCCTCTAGAAAACCTATAAGGCTCTGGACTTCGATCCCATGGATCCATAACATCCTATTGGTCAGTCCTTACTTCGGTGAAGTTGCTACAAAACACAAGAAAATAAATCAAGATTAAACATAAAAGACATTAACTACTAAATCCTAGTTTTTTTTAGAAGTAGTAAATCCTAGTTAAACCTTGCTTTTTATTCAAACTTTACTCAAATAATGGGCATAAATAAAATTTAAAAGCACAAGACATATGATTAATTAGTCCAAAATAACAAGAAAACATAGGAATTTATGGCGATTATCACTGACCAATGACTGGACTTCAGCATAGTTTGTTAGTGATGCTTGCTTTTCTTTTGAGCAACTTATGCATGGTGCAATACAAGAAATTCTCACTCATTTTCGTGAATAAATTAATAAGAGTTTTCATTTAAAATTGAATTTCTTCAAAGATTAATTGGACTTTGGAGCCCGAGTTGCAATTTTGCCATTTAAGCCTAACTTCGACAATCATTTAGCACAAAAGGCTAGCCGAATAAGCCATGGGCTAATCTATTTTCCAACTCATGTCTATTAATTAAGGCTAGCCGAATAAGCCCATGCCGAAATATTTGATATTTCTAAATAGCTCACGTTAGACTACTTCTCCCAATTGTTATTTTCTCTGGGTCAAAGTTTAATTAGTGATTTAATGATTAGCATATAATGAGAATACTTGAACCATTTGTTCTTCTCTTTCGAAATGTTAGCCAAATTCACTTAATTATGCGGGGGTGGAAATCAAAGTTAAATCATGGATTTCCACTAATAAATACCAAACTACCATGCTAATCGTATATGAAACAAATACCTTAATTTTGATCATTTCACATGACTTGGACCTGTTATGAGACCATGACCTTGAAATTTTATCGTTGATAAATTATAATAATAAAACACGTGGCAATTAGCAGATGTTGGGGATTGTTCTGCAAATGACAATGTGAAGCCACTCAAACTAATAAAAAAAGAAAAAGTTGAATGGTACAGAAATGCATTGCATAAAAACTATTTAGCTATTTCTTCTTATTTATCATCATAATTTACCCAAGAGGAAATAACTTAATTTAGATCATCAAGATAAAATATTCTGCATAAATATCAGGTATATCTGCTTGAAAAGAATGTAACTTTTAATTTTTGGTTACCTTTATAACATTTTCTTTGGGAAACCATATATCAAATGTATTCCAAAATTGTGTAGAAGTTCACAGGTAGAGGGTATGCCACTTAAAATCCAGGAAGTTTCCTCTAAGACAACAAAATTGATATTTTCCATTTTAAGACCACTGAAACGAGAAACCAAGAGAAAATGGTAAAACATTAAAAAAGGTATATAATAATAAAGAAAAACCCACGTGAGAATTAAAATTAAAAAAAGTCACAAGATTTCGGATTCTGGTCCAAGTATCCCACCATTTCAATTAGACCAAAATCAATTGCCAGAAGAAGCTTCTTTTGTTTCAAAGTTGGACTCTAAAAGTTGGCCAATAGAAGAGTTTAATATTAAACTAACCAGGTTGGGATTTGATAACATTTTTAGATATCTCACCAACTTAGTAGGGCTCTTTCCTTCCCCTTTCCTTTTTCATTTTCTACACAAACTGATATTGCTGATGAAATACTAATATTTTTTTTTCTCCTTTTCTTGCTATTTTTAATTCCCTTTTCGTCAAGTAAACCTTGGCACTTGGGTCCCATTCTCACACCAATGTGTTTTCGAGTCTTTATTTTGCAAATAATTAGTTATGGTCACGAGAGACAAACCTAGCCTCCAACCATGGCAAGCTATCTATGCCACTTGTTTTGAGCAGAACCATACAGAGAGAGAAGTTTGATGACCTATGCTTGCCATACTCATCATGAAAAGGAAGCATGTACCACGTCATATACCATGTTAAAAAAAAATACAAGTGTTAATCAATTGGGTCCTATTATCTTCCATCATCGATCAAACATTACTTGGAATTTTTGTAATAACTTTTTATTTTATATTATGATATTGGTATAAAATATTTAATATTAAAAATTACACACACATATATATATATATATATATATATATATATATATTATCTAAATCATCGTTGTTATGTGTTGTCATGAGTTAATGGTCGAATAATTTATTTATTTTTATTTTTTTTAATGCATTTCAGTTTTGTTTTAAAAAAATTTAAATACTCTATTCTATTAGTATTTTTTTTCTTATTCTTTCTTTTACCAAAACACCTTATATTGTAATGGTTTCAATACTAATTTAATATGTATCCCGATTTTAAATTTGAATAATCTGAATAAGAAATTTAAAGTATTATCACTTATGTTAATCAATGTTGAGTTGATAATTTTTTATGATTATTATCATTATAAAATTATCACATAAAACACTATTTTCTTGTCTTGCTTCTTCACAAATTACTGCATTAAATTGTTTCCATGCTAGAAGTCTGAAATTTTGCACGCTTGAAGACAAAATTGACGCCAAAAGTCATAAGAAACACCGTGCATGTTACGCGTGGCTTAAATCGTGCAGAATTGAACCATCCCAAATTGACTTAAAATGTGATATGAGCTAAATCTACAGTCACCTTAACTAATTTAGAAAAGCAAACTCTTACCTGATGAATGTTTAAATTATATTTTCTTTTAATTTTAGAAATTACTCCCTCCATACTTAGTTATAAGATTTTTTTTAACTAATTCATATTTTTTTTGTTTTTTAAGAAAAATAATTAATTTAATTAATTATATTAAATTTATTAATTATTTATACTATTATTTCAAAATTATTCTTTTATTATCTCTCTATTCACATAATTATTCATTAATGTTTGAAGAAAAAATAATTAAGTAAATCTAAAAATTAAAAAAAAAATCTTATAAAAAGATACAAATAATTTTTTCAAAAGTAGTGGATGGAGTATAACTTTTAAAGATGAAATATATTATAATTTAGTATATTAAGGGAAACTTTTTTTCTTTATATCACTTTTAGAGTGATTCCCTATAAAAAAAAACTTTTAGAGTGATTTATGATTAATTATGAACATATTATTATTAATTTAGAATTCAAAAAGATAAATGGTATTTTAAATGGTCAAATTATATATTAATTTCAATCCTGCACCGAACCTTCATTTCGTTTAAATTTAATGCGAATAAAAAGTCCGACAAGAGACAACCAAGTATTGAATTTTTTTATGGAGGGATTTTTTTATACTAAATTTTCATGGAGGAATTAATCTTTGAATATCAAGTAGAGAGAGAATACACTTATTGTATGATTGAAAGAATAGTCTGTAAAAAAAGTATTATTTTAAGAAAAGGAAGGAAAGACAGTTTTTTTTCAGTTTAAATTAAGAGAATTGCATAAAATTTATAAAAATAAAAAATATCAATACGTTAAATTAATTTGTTATTTTATTTCTGTTACTATAAAAAGAATAAGGAAATTATTTTTAGAAAAAATAATTCTTTATAAAATATTTATTAAAAATCTAAAACCTGTTCTTTCATTTATTTCTTTCAAAATTTATCTCCCAAGCATGTTCTTAGTGTATACCTATTAAGAAATAAAAAGTCTTAATTCAACAGTAAAAGTTTAAAATAAGTCAGTTAATCAAGTGTATTAAAGAAAAACAAAATAGAGACGCTCAGTTACGTTTTTTAAAACAATAAGTAGAAGAGTTGTAATAATTTATATATTTATCCAAAAGAGACCAGTGTAATACTACTATAATTAATTTACACACTAGCACTGCTATTCATTGTATGTTCATCTTTACAAGACGGCAAAAAATAAAAAGGTCCCATTACATATTTTGCACTTAAAGGGAAAGTGCAAAAACGAAAAGATAAACTCAAATATAGATTATATGATCATCAGTAACATGACATTATGACAAATGTTCTTTCTACCAAAACAAATGATAAATGATAAAATACAAGAACAAAAGAACATAAGAAACGGGTGCCAGCAAGATATATAACTCCATCATGGTCACCACAAAAAAAAAAAAAAAAAGAAAGAAATATCAATGACCATAATTACCATGGTCACTAAAAAAAAGTACATAGGATATATTAACCAAGCAAGTAATACTTAGAAGTATAATTTTATTGATTACACTAAATAAAAATAAGCAATAACAAATCTGAATAGCTGAAGCTTATTTGTTGGCAAGTCATGAAAGATTAAACAATGGTTGTACTAGGTAGATCAGAGCACATCAACAAGTGTTCCAAATAATCAGCCCCAAGGTCATGGAAAACAAGGACATCTTCCTTCTTCCTCTTAGCAGCCAAGGAGTGTCTCCTCTTCAAGGCCACAACGGGAGAGCATCCATCAAGCTTCATGTCTCTAAGAGACTCCTTCACCTTCTCCACGGGGAAGTTGAGCACCGCGCCGGAGCCCCTCATGGAGAATGCGGCTTGGTCATACGCCAGCGCGGCGGCCTCGGCGTTGTCGAATGTCCCAAGCCACACCCTCACGCCATGCCGCGTGGAGTCTCTTATCTCCGCCGCGAACTTCCCCCACGGCCGCCTCCGCACGCCGCGGAAGCTGCTCCTCTTCTTATGCACTTGCTCTTGGTTGATGGTCACTTTTTTTTCTTGGTATGAAGTGATGATGCCATAGAGAAGCATGTCTTCTGGGTCGTTTTCGTTGAAGGGGAGGAGCTGATGAGAGGAACTATCCATTCTAACACCAGATGAGTAAACAGAGTTGCTCTGTTTTTTTATTAGTTTTCCAACCCCCCCACTCTTCCTTTATATAGCTAGAGATAATTCTCCGTCAAATCCGATATGCTCATTCACTTGGATAGTTTTTTCTTCTTCTTCTTTTTTTTTTTTTAATAACAAAAAGTTTAAGTGAACCCACATTTTAGATGAGTTTCTTTTTTATCTACTGCATCGACATTTGTTGTCTCACCTAAATATATAAAGATAGTATAAAAGAAAGAAAAAAAAAGTATATTTTTATATATTATAATGATAAATATTCAAATTGTAACTAACATCTTGGTGGTTTGAGTGGTATTAGCTTATTAGGAATGAATTCTTAAGTAAATTATTGAATTTAAATTTTTTAGATAAAAAATGTGGTAAACAAATCCTACTAAAGATATAAATTTCTGACGAGCGTTAATTATCAACAGATTAGTAAATAATTTACATGAACATGATGATGATAAAAAAAAGTTACTTAAATAGGAAAGAAATAAAAGATGTAATGTATCATGTTATGATTCATATGAGAAAAAGTTACTTATTAAATATATAAAGTGTTTTATTCGTTCAAACTTAACAAGTTGGAGCGAAAAGTATAGTCTTCGTGGGCTCTTTGACACGTCAATTGGTTGTATAATTGACGGTTGGAGACCAATGGTAATGAGAATATTCATAACCAACGTGGCAGGTAGACATTTTGTTGTTTTTTTATGACAATAAATAATGGGTATTTTTAGACTAATTTTTAAGTCTAGTACTAATCAATTAAAATACGTTTTTGATAATGCAATAAGTTGGAGGATTAATCACAAACTTAGATAGAAGCTTCTTCAATTTCATAACTTTATGGCGAGTTTTATTCGGAAGTAAGCAAATTAGATCGTTTCATGCTCTTATAAAGGTGTCAAGATTATCTCTAACTTTCATTTTTTTTGTGAGTTGAGTTTGTTCCTACCTAGATTAACCCTATTATTTTAAATCAAATGGTATAATTGTCTTTGCATAAAAAAAGACGATCTTTCTCCTTAAATAAAATTACTATAAATGTCAAAACTCTTTTTATTTTATGTATTTGTTGCATGTTTAAATAAAAATGAAAAGAAAGAACACACACGTCAAAATCAGTCCAAAAACGTAGTCCTTGTCAAACCAAGAGGGCATTCTAGGTGACCTCAATTTATGACGTCATATATATTTTAAATATATTTTTCTGTTTCTGTCAGTGCAAATTCTCAGTTATAATGAATACTGTTTTTTTTGTTTTTTGCTTTTGAAGTAAGTTATAATGAATCCTGTTAAAGCCAAAAGAAGTAAGTTATAATGAAATAAATGAATCCTGTCAGTGTAAATTTATTTTATATTTATAAAAAAATAATCATTTATGCGTCCAAGAGTCTCTGAAGTCTGAACAATGCCACAATCTTACCGAGTATCTATTATTCTGTGTCTCTGTTACAGTCTCACTCACTCTTGCTAATTTTTAGAAAAATGTTTCTTTGGACGATAGAAAAGGGAAAATATAAGAGATAAATAATTAATTTGATTGATGATATAATGGGATAAGAAAACAGAAATAAAGAGAAAAAAATTATTGATTGATTATATGTATCATTTTTATGGGAAACAATTATACTTAAGTTGAATACGATTGTTATGACTAATAAAATTCTTTCTCCAATTATAAGTTTTAATATTTGAAAGATGGAAAATAAAGAAGATGAAAATAATTTAAAAATTGGTAGGATTAATTGTATTATTTTCGCTCATTTGATTTTTAATTTATATCTCTATATATTTTTACTCACATTCTTTATTTTTATCTATCTTATTTCTCTTACTCTACCAAAGAGAGTGTTAGGAGTGGTTTGCTAAGAAAGAGAGAAAGAGGAGGGAAGAGAAGGAAAAATAGTATTGGAGAGTGGTTTTGTACCAAAGAAGATAAATTATTTATGATCCCACTACTGAATAAGATTTCTTCTCAAAAGTGATCTGATTTGTAAAAAAAAAAAAAAAAAAGGTATTGTTCAATTTTTTTTTTTAGTTTAGCCCTCCTAACACCTAGTGTGCTTCTAGTCTTGGTTGTTGTTTTAGCTACAATGGTAGAATAGTATTTTCATAAATTATTAATTTTTTTACTTTTATTTTTTCTTACCAACTCATTTTAATTTTTATTTTATTTTTTATATCTTTCATTCTGTCTCTCCCTCTCTCTCTTTTTACAATCAAACACATCCAAAACACATCCAGAAGAAAATGTGAGAAAAAAGATAAAAAGAGAATAAAAATATGCAAGAAATATCATAGTACACTTCATTGTTTTTAAAATTATTTTCAGCCGTCCTAAATTATTTCCCTACACCATATCAAACAAGAGAAAATAATATAAGAGTCAATAAATTTATGATTTATGATAGGATGATAATATATATATATATATATATATAATATTCACTTCATTCTCTTGTAGATATATATTTCACACGCTGCTTTTGTAATTAGAATAAAAGAGTTTCTTTAATCCATCTTAAATTACTTTTATTTTTTTCTCTCTTATTTCTATTTTAAATTAAATTTATATAAGACTTAACTATCCTTTTTACTCTTAATTGTTATAATTTTTAACGAATTTTATCTCTAACAAATTATTTTTGCACATTTTATCCATAATTTTTTAAAAAAACTTACAAATTTTACCTTTAGTCACGAAACTGATATGACATGCTAAAACAATTATACTTTTTACCTATATTATTGTGATAAATTGTATTCCAATAATATTGACGAAAATAAAGAAAATGTCATTAGTAACTTCATATATAAAATGTATATAAGAAGATTTAGTTTAGTTGGTTAAATATATGTGAGTATCATAAATTTTTTGGTATGGTGTTTAATTCTTAGGCTAACAATATACATAAAAGCTATAATTAGATTTTAATTTTAATTTTCTATTCTTTTATGTGAAAGGAATAAATATCAAACAAACATATATAATGGCATGAAGGTGGTTCTTTGATGTTTACATTTTGTGTTTGGCAAAAAACTAACTGAAGACATTTGACTACTACAATTGTTGCATCACTATAGGTCGTCGCCATATAGATGTACAATGCTACTTGAAAAATTTGTCACTCACTTTCTCATTCCCATCAGCACAATTAACAGATTTCATCAATAAAATTGTTAAAATTCTTAGGTTCAATGAATACTGGCGCAAAAGTGAAGTGCCATGATTAAATGAGAATATATGTAAACAACTCTAGGTGTTCAAATCAATTTGAACTTCTATAAACGTTGCATCATTCCAGAATAAGATTATAGGGGGGGACCTCACAAATTTCTACAATCTTCGGAGGTGTTATCTGCTTGACTTGTTTTTAGTTCACTTCAGGTTGAAAACTTGTCATCAAGAATGATAGCCAACTACACTCTTTGCTTTTTTACTTGCGCAATTTTCGAGTCGTATTCGTCTAATTGACGCTTGACTTTACTTTAATCTATGTCTAATCTTCTATAACGATCTGCATTTGTAATGTAGATATGTTGACAAAAAAATATAACGCGATATATGTATATATATATCTTTTATAACTATTTTTTTACTAATCATCTTTATTTTGGTGAAATTTTACTAATCATTCTAATAATATGTAAGTAAATAATAAATAAAAATTTGAATGTATTTAATATTTTATAAATTCAAAATACATTTTTTCTGTATTTAATAAGGTACTTTTAACTGACAATGTATTTTTCTTTGGGATGAAAATTTATAGGGTAAGGTAGGGGTATTAAGTAGAAGTACAAGTCAATATTTAAATCAATAAAGTAAATGGTATTGTAAATATATAATTATGACTTAGTATTATAAGTAACAAAAATTGGTCGTGTAATTGGGTCAGTATGAACCCACCCAATAAATTAAATGTGAGTTCTTTTAGTTCAATTTGATCATTACTCAATGTACGTTTAGTCCAAAAAAAACCCTCCAAAAGTCTTCAAAAAATAAGTTAGTAAAAGTTTGTGCTTTATTTTAAAGGTCCAAATTGAATCTAAACTATTTTTTGCCTGACATGCTATAACTCGCAACCTGCATTGTGCTAATTTACATTGGATTGGTCAGTTAGTCTATTTTGCCACCTTTGTTCAGCACGTGGTTTATTTTATAAAATTTGAATGCCATTGAGTTATTGTTTGGGTGTGGGTGAGACATTATTAGGACACTCGAACATCTTCATAGAATGTTTTAAGAGTCCCTAGTATGCATAGGTTACAAGAATCCTTTAAGTTAGCTTTACAGAGCAACATGGGATGCATACTTACATGACTTAACAAGTTTTTTAAGTGGATTTTAGACGTCTCCTTAACTCAATAAGAATTGTTTTTTGTTGTATAATAATAACATTGAATTTAAGATCTTGTATTAACTATTTCAATCTCCCACCATTGGTTGATAAAGATTTGAATGTGAGAATTAATTTTTAGATTTTAATGGATTGGATTTAATGATGCAGATCCAAAACATAATTATTCTAATTTATAGAATATGTTAACAGTTTTGGACCCTAATTGCATTGCTTGACTTTTCCAAGATGAAAGGGTAATGTTTAGTTTATTGGACTTAGCTTTATTAATTTAGTTTTTCAACATTAGGCTTTAGTTCATCCATTTTTCCTTTTTTTCAATTACAAATGTACGTAATAGAGAAAATTGTTCACAAAAATGACTAAATTATTCTTTGTTTTGTATGTCCCAGCTGAGATTAGGAAGTTGTGAAGGAGTAGACTTTAGTAGAAGGAAAAAAAAAAGCATCAAACAAAAACTGAGAAAGATGACTTTTTATCCACATGTTCAAAGCCTTTTTATTATTATCTTTTCATTTTAAATCATTTTTCTTCCACCTATACATTTGATAATTAATTTGACCTTTTTAGCCAATTGAATGACAAAATGCACTAAAAGTGGTAATCTTATGCTTTTGATTCGAATTACGGAAATCCAAATAATATGTATATATCTTTTGTTTATTTATTTTCTTTTTGGTTGAATAAGTTTCTCGAACGTATAGTTATTTACTTACCTGTATGTGAATTTCTGGATCTTCTTGATTTTGGTTGCAAAGGGTTAATGTGAAAGGTTTACTTATAGATCATGCATGGCTGAAGATGTAAAGCCAAAATGAAAATGACCCTTTATCTTGGTCCTATAAGCATGAATGAATTGTCTACGAAATTGTTTGTTTTAGTCTGTGATGAGGAATCATTATCCATAGAACATAGTAGCATACATAGCTTTCAAAAATCAAAATTGGAACTGGGTACATTGAATGATCAAGATTCACTCCCCTTGAACTTGTCCCAATGTCACCAAAACTAAGATTTTGGCTAATCTTTTAATAGTCCTCCGAATAGTATGGATACTTTATTTGATGGATCTTTCAACATCAAACATTAGCCCATCAATCAATAGACATCTTTGAAATTTAAGACTTTCACATATGCATGCAGCTATTGAGAAAGCCCATTTTGAGATTACTGTTCTACAATCTTAGTTTCACTAAAATTATTAACAAATCAATTGATAATAAACTAGACTACTGGAGTATTTACTCTTAAAAATAATATAACTTCCTTATTTGTCAGAGAAAAAATAAATTTCTCTACATATTTTTTTTTATCATTAAGATTGTGTTTGATTTGACAAGACATAATTAAATGACTGATGATAAACAGTTTGATTGGAACGAATAATAAAAGAGTCAAATTGTAAGTGATGGCCCATAGCTTGAAATTTTTATCTTTCCGTTTGTAGTAAAATTGATTTTTATTGGATAAAAAAATGATTTTCTTTCAGACAAAAAATATATTTTTGTGAAAAATAAAGAAAAATTGATTTTCTTTCAGACAAAAAATATTATTTTTGTGTAAAAGTAAAGAAAATTTGATTTTCTTTGCTTCTTACACACAAAACCAATTTAAAGGGGTTTATTTGTGAGTTATTTTAAACTTCTTGTATAACGTACACTGTGATTTTGGTTTTGGTTAGATTGTTTATGATTATTGTTTAGCTATCTTTTGCATATTTAAATGTTTTAATTTTGAATAAGTTAAACTAATTAGACACTTCATTCTTTTTACTTTTTTCATTTTTTAAATATATTATATATTAATTAATGAATTGACCCGACTAGAAACAACTTGAATAAAGTTGGATTAATTTGGATTAAATTTCTTAACAAATACCAACAAATTAACCCAATTATCCAACTAGAATCAACTTGAATAAAATTGGATTGATTTGAATTAGATTGGTTAATTTAGACCAAACTCGGCCTAATGCCGTATTTACACCCCTAGCTTTCATGGAATTTGTTCACACAGTCCTCTCTTGGAATCTCGACTCATTCTAAAATACCATTTCTATATATAAAAAATTCACTGATTTTCCAATTTAGGTGATTCGTCGGCTACTCCATTAAATTATTCTCACCTATTTGAGTTTATTTTAAATTATGATTATTTACTATGCGGTCTGAATTTGTTTTTAAATTATTTATTTTAGGAAATTAAAAATAATATTTTTTTAGTTTTCATTATATGAAATAAAAAAGCGTTATTGAAATGAGTAAACAATATAATTACAAAAGATTTGGTATTTTATAATACTTATAATTATATTTGTTAAATTTAATTTTGAATGTCATTTTTGAATTCGTAATTACAATAATATATTTATTAAAGACTATTTGGATTATTTATAAAATAATTTTTAACATACAATGACATTATTCAATTTTATTTAGATAAATTATGTTTTATCTTTTAAAAATATTATTGAACAATAATATAGTAGTTTTTAAGTATTTAAATTTTATAATTAATACTTAAATTTATTTAAGTAATATTATATAAAATAAAATACTTAATAAATATAATTTTAAATATTTTTATTAATTAAATTAGTTTTTATACTTTTAATTTTTTAACTATATTCACTACATGGAATAAAAGAACATTCCAGCAAAGCAATGAGTAAATAATATAGTAAAATAATTTTTTAATATTTTAAATTATCTATAATTTTTATTCTTTAAATTTAATATAGATATCATTTTTTTTAATTTATAGTTATGTTTTAAAAAATATAATTGCAAAAATATATTTATAAAATTATTTTTTTTATTATTATTAAATAATGTTTAATAGAAGTTGACATTATTGAAGTGTTTTAAATAAATTATTTCTCATCTTATGAAAATATTATTGAACAGTTTATAGAATTTTTAAATATTATATCGTTTATAATTAATAATTTATATAATAAAATATTATTAACACATGTTTAACATTATTATATTTATTAAAATAGTTTTTTACATGTTTTGAATTATATATATATATATATATATTGTAATACTTTTATATTTTTTTCATCAAAATAAATTTATCTTGATTAAATTAATTTTACATAATTGTAACCAAAAACTAATTTTATCTAAGTATTTTTAATTTTTAGTATGTTCTTCTAATTAGTGTTAAATATTTTTTTACAGACAAATTTTAACTTGAAAGAAACTTTAAAACAAATATATAGAAATTACCAAAAAATATTACACTTTTTTAAAGCTCTTTATTTGAGCTTTAACCTTAAATTATCTTTTGTGTATCTAAAAAAACTTGAAGTTATATTTTAATAAAAAATGGACAAAATATAACCTTAATATATTTTTTTATTAACACATATTTCATGCTAAACCTAAATCTTAAAATTTTAAATTATAAGTTTTTAAATGAACTATACGTATCTTTTTTATGAATAATTTTAAATATTTCATCTTTTAATAATTTTATTTTATTAAATATTTATATAATATCACAAAAAAATAATTATGTATTTAATAAATAGTAATTAAAAATTGTATTATCGTCCAATACTTGACTAGTTTTTGTAGTTTAATTTCTTTCAAATTTAGGTTATCACGGCACTAGCTTTTCTTTTTTTTGGCAAGATCGATCATGGTACTAGCTAATATTTTTATTTCCAGGCTCAGCTCTCAACTTTACTTTGTTATATATTCATTTTCTTAATTAATGGCCATATATTTCTTCAAGCCAGTGATGGCTTATATGGTAATATCAAGTAAAGACAAATTAAAGGGTTTTCATGGCCAACAATGTGAAGGAAAATGGAAGGGAGATGCCTTTCCTCTTGCATGGGTACAAGGGTGCAGGTCCCTTTTTCATTACAATTTCCAAATGACTAACTGAAGATCTTGACAATTTGAATCCTTCATTTCTGGGTGTGGTTTGGTTCTATGGGTAAAGTAATGGCTGTTGATTGATGCCAAAAACACATTTTTGGCACTTTGAGTTTGAGGTTCTTTATTTGTCGTATTTGGAGAAATGTATGATATGTGCTACTTACGTATATTATTTTTTGGCTAATGATTTTTTTTTTCTCAATGCAACGAGTGAAATAAAATGAGATAAAAAAAAGAGAAAAAAAGGAAATGTCATGGCAAAAAAAGGGAAAAAATGAAAGATTTATTAAATGATATAAAAAATACGAGACAAATATAAAAAATACTTAAATTTTATTTTTCTCCTCTTATTTTTCTTAATCGGTAATTTTAGTACCTTTATTTTAAAATAAAAATATTTGGTCTCTTATTTTAAAAAAATTCATAACTTTTATCTAATCTTTTATTTCATCTGTGTTTTATTTTTTTTATTTTAGTCTAATTAAACCTAGACTTAACATACTTATCTACAATACAATAAAAAAATAACTTAATTAGTAAAATGCAAGAAATAAAAAAAAATAAATGCAGATAAATTTGATAATTAACCGATCTTTGAGTCCAAATGGTTTTATTGAATTCCATATAGAATGTTCCCGTCAATTAATGCAAATAGTAGTATAGGTTAAATACAAGGAATACAATTCAGCAACATACACATGTATCCATTTCAAGTATTTACAATTTTACACACACTTAGGTGCGCTTTTAGCTAGTGCAACATTTCACTTGGTCTTTAAATTAAATAGGTTGTATTTCAATTCTTTAATGCTTTAATTAGTAGCTGAAACAAGAGTTTAAAACCTCCATCCACCATGCACACAAATCCCAAAACTATTTCGTGACTCAAACATCATATGCATCATACATTTTAAATTCAATTCCTCACAACAACTTATCCTTTCCATTTTTTTTTTTAGCAAAAAGGATAAGCGAAAAGGAAAGGAGTAGGGGTTGACATTTCTACTTTGTTGGCACCCCAACCTCTACACCACCAAAGACTCATCTCAGGATATACTGATAAAAGCAAAGGTACAAAACACTTGGAAGAGTCCAACCATAACTAAGAACTCAACTATGAGAATCTATAGAAGAAAAGCCCCTCTGAGTTCAATTATGTCATTCAACAACTTGATCAACAAGCAACAACATTTGCATTTTGATTTAGAAAACAAATTTTACACTTGCTTACACAACTCATAACCCGAAATAAACTCACCACAATGATGAAACATTACTATCATAATTCACATATTTTCAAGTTATCTATGGAATCAACTCAAGAATGAGTAAACAAAAGGTCGAGAGAGAAAATATACAAACTAATTTTAGTAGTAGTGTGTGAAACACATGTTCAATGGAGAGAAAAAAATATCGAAAATGTCTAATTGAAAATTTAATTTTCACTCTCTGAATTGCATATTTTAATTTATAATTTAGGAGTACAATTATAAAAATTTAAAAGCTATATGCGTACATAAAATAAATGCACAGTTTTTAGAGTGGTAGGTCTTCATTTTGATAGGTTGTATATGTGAACATATAGGTTGTGCCAACCTCAGTAAATTTATGTAAAAATTATAAAATTCTCTAAAATTCAGTTTTTTGGACAAAGAAAAAAGTGGACAGAAATGATCACATTTTTTATGCTTTAACTCGTGACAAGAAACAATTCAAATTCAATCCTTAATCGTTATATATATTCAACCATTACTTCACATAATTGATACTAATTCTTTATCAATAATGACCTATGAAGACTACTTTGCGATGGTGGGGGCTTAGGCCCTTGCCTTTTCAAAAAAGAAAAAAACTATAAAGATCTGAATTTCTTTTACCAAAAAAAAATACTGAATTTCTAACCATATATATCATATAATCCGATTGTCAAGCATGACGCTATATAACACTATTATACTGTCATCATCGGGCAGGTAATTGTATTCCCTTAATTAATTTTGACATGATCATCAGTTGCTATTATTCATTATCTGATTCTAGGTTAACTTTTTTTTTATCCTTTCTTTTATATGGATAACCTAAAGAATAAAAAATATAAAGATCTCACTAACGAACACATATATGAGCACATACATTTTATAAGGATCTTTGGTTCTTTAGACTTCTCTTTAGAGGCAGTACATTATAATTTTTTGTTAATATTCATTTGGGGGAAATTGTTTTTGTTTTGGCTCCTCAAACTTTTTCAATCTCCATCACCGTTTCATACCAAACACTTGAGTATTAAAATATATAAAGGCGAAAAAACTCAAACTAATAGCCATATAAGACGTAAATGAAGAACATGAACCAGCGTATAATGTTTTCCGTTTGTTTGATGAGGGAACCTAGCCAATAATATATTATGTTTTAATCAATAAAGAAATTTATACAGCATATTTGAGTTTGCCTTGAAATTAACAGCCAATTTTGGTTTAATTAGAAGCTGTCAATATGTGAAAGTGCTTATGAATCTCGTTCGAGGCATACGTACCATACTGACACTAAATAAGCTTACTTTAATTTGAACTTGTTTATCGTTTTTGTTTGAATAAACTGATTTCCTCATGAATACTTATAAAAAAGAAAAACAAGAACATAAAATAAATTAAGTTTTTCTTATAAACTAAAATCAATTTCCCCATTTAATTTTTATAGAAAATATTTTCATTTAACTTTTAAAAAAAGTTAAATTGCATAAATTGATTTTAGCTTATGAAGAAGTTTAATTCATTTTATCTTTTTTATTTTCTTTCTTATAAGTTCTTAAAAAAATTATCCAAACAAATTTTATGAGTATGTCATAAATCAAGGCTCTAAACTATTTAATTGTATGTCATAAATCAAGTCTCTGAACTAAGTTTAAATTCATGAGCAAAACTAACACAATTAATTGTGTTTTTTTTCTTAATCTTCTAATTCATAAAAAAAATCCAAAATTTTATAATAAAAAAATCTAGCCAACACTAACACACAATTAATTGTTCATCTCAAATCATGTCTTTGGACTAATTTTGAGTTTATTCAATTCATTACCCATAATATTTTTCACAATCACATTTTTTTCTCTTTTTATAACAATGTCTCCAGCCAAAGCGCGGTGAAAGAAAAATGGGGAAATCAGGATGTGTTTAGTTTAGAGAGAAAAAAAAATAGAGAAAAATGAAATAAAAAACAATTTAATTCAAATAAAGTAAGATGTATGAATTTCACGGAATAAAGTATTTTTTTTTCATATTTATTTATATCCATTGAAACAAACACCAGCTTAGAGAGGATCACGTAGTTGTTAATCATTGCAGCCAAGTTTGAATCATGTTCAATTCACACGTAAATGGATAAAAACTCAGGAACGTCATGACAAAAACAATTGCTTATATTTTAGAGTATGGTTTCCGAGAATTTTAAGCTATCTTTTTTTATTGATTTAAAAGTTTGTTCAATTATTAATAGTGTTTGATAAACTATTAGTGTGGGACAGTGCTCTTCACAGGCAAAAGAGAAAAAAGAGAGAGGATAAACAAAAATAAAAAATAAAAAGTGGGCCCCGACTATATGTGAAAGTGATATAAAAATTCACAATGCAACAATAGACATCCCAATTCGTAATCCATAACACATGATTCTTATGTATAGAATACAGATTTTTTGTTAAATGTTTTATAAGTTAATTTAAAACTAATGATCCAAATTAATTTATTTACATATATAAATTTTTATAAAACCTATAATTTTTATTTAAAATTTATATATGTAAAAAAATATATTATTAGATCAAAATTAATTATAATAAATAGATTGTCAATTCATATACAGATCTTATGTTATAAATTATGAATCCGTAATGGATTATAAATCTGTATGTTTATTAGTATGAATATTTTTAAAATTTACAATAATTTGATGGATGTACGAGAAGAATGCTAGGTTCATGAAGCAATTACCTACTTTACTTTGATTTAAAAAAATCTTCTATTTTTATATATTTATGTTCTCTAACCAAACACAACATAAGATACACATGTAATAAAATGTTTCCTTAATCTTCTACTTAGTGGCAGATGCATGTTAGGAGCTATGAGGGTAATTGTTTCCATAAGATTTTTATTTTCTTTTTTTAAACATATTTAAGAAAAAAAATTTGCCCCCATAAAATAAGTCTTGCCCTCATAATATATATTTTTAAAAATGAATAAAAAAATTATAAGATAAAAAAGAGAATATATTGATATCAATTTTATCACTTTATTATTTTAATTTTTACCATTTTCACACATCCAGTATTAAAAATCTAGTAAGTAAGTAATATAAAAACACATCTTCACATAATCCCAAATAGATAAAGAAAAGGAAAAATTGCTATCACTAGTTACTATTCCTTGGATCAAGTCTTGTAGTTTTTTAAAAATGGTTTAGTATGATTCTTTACTTTTAAAAGGTTGAATTAAGTCTTTTATTTTATAAAATAGATTCAATTTAGGTTCATTATTCTTTCATTTGCTCCCAAAGTTTTAATAAGTAGAATCTAAATTGATTTTAAATAAGACCACATTAAACCCATTTTAAAAAAATAAAGTACCTAATCAAACATTTTAAAAGTAAAATACCTAATTGAATTATTTTAAAAAAAAAACACACATAACTTAGTTGAACATGCTAATAAAAAAATAGCGAATTAAACTGGCAAAATAAGTTAGAGGAAAAAAATTAAACCATTTTGTTATAAATTATTTCTTTGTTCCACCACTAAATAAATTTTTTGAATCCGTCACTCCTTTTGCTTCATCTGTATGTGCTACCAACTAACCTGGGAAATGTTTTCTATTATTATTTTAAAATGATTAATATACATTTTAAACATGTCACATTAATGACTATTCTAAGATGGCATGTAATGTCACAACATATGAGTAAATGATAATAGGTTTTTTTTAGAAGAAAAAAATTCTAAAATTCATATGAACTAAAACCAAAATTCTCCATGTTTATTAAGATTAACAAACATTTTAAAACTAAAAATTATACGAAGAAAAATGAATAAGACGCGCATATCTTACTAGTTCCAAATTTTCTGGCATTTTTAGATAAAACTTTTTTTTTTTTTACATGGTATCTTTCCATAAAATGTGTCAAGAATATATACGTGTGTAACTTGTGATCTTTTGACATATTATTCTTAGTACTAAATAGCATCTTAACACATTTATCTTCATAAATATGTACTAAATCATTTGACACTTTATTATTTTTGACACTATTAAAAATTACAAAACAGACTAGACCCTTTGATATTCTTTGCCTCTTACTCTAGCACTATGACGAAAGGATGATTTGTGAAACTTGACAGTAATATATATCCATTTGCACAAAATGTGGCATAAGTGCAGTATGCAAACTTGGACAATGAAGGGTTTCTTTTTTGTTTTTTTCTAACGATTTTGGTTTGGTCTTGGATCATGATAAGATAGTTAGAAAAAGAAAAGGAAATTACAAATTAAAGAAAAATAAGAAGGGTAGTTCAACCCTCAACCTTTCTGAACCTTGTTTTCTTCAAACTCAAGAAGCTCCTCCAACACCTTATCATCCAAATACTCAAACTCAAAAACTTGCCTTTGTTGTCCACCACCGGCATGAGTAATGGAAGATGATGATGATGCTAAATTTGGAGAATAGCCCCTGACATGATGAGAATGGTACTCATTAGGAAAATTCAAAATTGCAACATGACCCCTCATGGTAAAGGCTGCATGATCATATGCTCTAGCTGCCTCTTCACCTGTCTCAAAAGTCCCCAACCACAACCGTGACCCTTGCTTAGAAGGGTCTCTTATCTCCGCCGCATACTTGCCCCACGGCCGCCTTCGGACGCCGCGGTACCGGACTTCTTTCCTTCCCTTCTCCTTCAACTTGTCATGCTTTTCCTTTTGGGTCTTCTCCATGGAATATGCTTAATTGGCTTAATTAGGGTAATCATCAATGTTATTTTATACATCCTTTACGTTGCTATCTAATTTGGACACCTTTTTGTGATCGTGTTCACAAGGGTACTTTGTGAAAAATGTGACAAAAGAAAATGGGGAGTCGTCGATCTGTCTTAATAATGAACGTACATGAAGAGATATTCTGGTTTTTCTTTCACAAATATTAACAAAATCTTTATTTATGTAATTATTGTGAAAAATAAAAAATTATAAAGGAATAAGCGGTTTTTTTTTATATAAAAATATTCCCCGCAATAAAAGAATCTACTCTGAAAAAACAATAGTTAAACACTTACTCTTATGTCTACCATGTATGGGCTTTCTCTAACCTCAACAAAGTCTTCCAGTCCATCTCTTACCCAATCCTCAATCAAAGAGCTTAAGAAAGGTGCCATTTACTATTAAGAAAATGTCAAATATTAGAAATAACTTCTAACTCGAGTAATTAAAATTAAACTATTAATATTGACATTGCAAGTCTATATTAATAATATATAGTGGTATATTAACATTTTAATGCATAAATAGTATACATTATTATATATAGATATACTATACGGAAGCAATTATTTATTAGTTAAAGTTATAATATATGACATTGTATATCTGTTAGATAAATAATATATTAAGAATTTTTAGTTTAAGTCTTTTGAGCATACAACTGTGTTATATCAGTATATATAAATAAAAAAATATTATTAAAAAAATACTTTTCCTTTTAATTATCAAATAAACATTAGAGAGATATAAGACTGGTTGAATACTTAAAGGAAAGAGAGAAAAAATCATGAATTTGATATTCCATGCCAATAAAACTAATAATTAATATTTATTAATAAAAAAATCAAATAAACACTCTAAAAAAAGTAATAAATTATTGATAAAGAGAATAATAATAAAAATTCACACGAACTTGTAAATATTTAAAATGAATCCTATTACGTATATTTTATCTTTTCAATATACGCACATCTAGGCACTAAAAAAATATACGCACATCGATCTTAAAACTATTTTGCGAAATTTAAAGTAAGAATAAATGTCTAAAAAAATGACTAGTGTATAAAAATGAATGGTATTTTGAAACGGTGCAAGAGGTGATAATTCAAACTTAACGTGACACACGCTGCACACGTTAATAGCATGAAAATGAATCCTTGTGCTGTCCTTGTGTGGAGTGTACCCATCATTGCTGAGCACAGTTTCCGGTATTGGAAAAACGTACTTAAGACCATAGTTTTAAAATTTGATTCAGACTATTTTATGCTTTTCAATTATTTTAATAACTAATTTTATAACACTTTTAATTTAATAAATTAATTTTTCTCTTTTAGTTTCCTGCTACTATTAGTTAGCTTTTCATTTAGTTTTACTAAATATAGTTAAAAACTAACATTTTAAAAAATATTAATTCAAGTAGTTTTTCAAAAAATATTAGAATTTATTAAAAAAAGTTTGCTTAGCAAACAATCAAATGAATTTATTTTGCAGCTAATAAAAAAATTAGAAACTAGATTATTTTGTTAGTATGTATGTTTGAATTTCTTTAATTATGATTGTTTTATTTTAATTAATTAAATTATGTGCATTGATAATCAGTTAATTTGTTAAGTGTTTGATAGGATGGGCTAAGATTAAAAGGATGTTTTGGGCTTAGAAAATAGAAATAAAAATATTAGGTTGTTGCTTTCTACACTTTCCAAATTGTTTGTTGCACTTTTTTTTAATGATTTTTTTATGTTTTGAAAAGGAAATTTTGAAAGCTGAAAAAGAAAGTGATTTTAGAATATAATTTTACATTTTAGATTGAACATTCTAAAATGAAAAATAAGAGTGCAAAAAGCAACTGACAAGTGAATAAAGCAATAGCCTATATGAGCTGACAAATGAGATTAACATAATCATGAAGAAAAATAAGAGTGACATGATATGAGAGAAATTTTTAAACTTTAATTAATAAAATTAATGTAAAAAAATAATAAAACAAAAATTGATAAATTATATTAAAATGCAACTTAACTGTAAAATTCCCCTAAGGTCCCAAAATTACAAGAGACAGCACTGCCACAATGGTGGATGCAATGTATACGTGCCTTAATTTTGTGAACAGATTTGCATTTGTGGAGGTTACTTTACTCCTAGCATTAGTAGCTAAATTATGTAGACAAACAAATTATCAGTGATTTAAGGAAAAATCGTCGTCATGTTAACTGTCTAACGTAAGCGTTGCAACTAGGATTGCGGATAGATGATGAAAAAGGTTTAAAAGTAGAGGAATAGTCGTCATAATTTGTTTTGAAGAAAACTATCGAAATTTTTTTTTGAAAAAAATGGTCTCTGAAATTAAATTTAAATTCTGGAGTTGATTCTGTGTGCAAAATATTAACATCCTATATTCGTCACGAATATATACCTTTAATTAATTAAGCAAATCATTTTTTTAAATTTTAAAATATTTATCTCATTCTATAATAAAATAACTGACAAAAAAAAGTTTTTAATGGGAAGCATATTTTATTATGATTTTTGGAAAAGACAGTTAATGTTTTATTATTTTTTTATTATTATGCTTATTAGATATATGATTTCCGAAATGCCACCATTCATATATCCTAAGATATAAAATTAATAAAGGTATACATCCAAGCCAATTCTTAGAAGCAAATAAATTTATTTTGTTTTAATATAATATATTTATTTTAGATAGAAAGTATAAAACATTAAGTTGTCACAAGTTGTGTTCGAAAACCTTAAAACTAAAATGATATCACATTCAATTAACTCTTTTCTATTATCTTAGTAACTTATCTGTTTTAATTAAATTGTGGAACTATTATTATTATTAACATCCGTTAAATTAAAAACACAAATAAAAGAAAGTTTGCACATAACTTAAATTATTTCTCGATCTACTAGTTATTTATTTTAAAAAAGATGAAGAAAGCTTCGATGCTTTTTAGAAGAAGTCTATCAAGGTCCAAGGAGTTAAGAAATTAGTTTTAACAAACAAAGTGTTCATTATTTTAAAAGAAAACTCTTAAACTATTTACCCTTTGGTTAAAAGAGGAACAAATGAAGAAGCAAATACTAAAGGGCATATATATACTGTAACATGAAATCAAAACAAGGAACATTTAATCAACACTAAAAGGAACGGTGAGTTTTCTAGATGAAAGGTTTCTATTACAGAATATGTACATAAAAGGAAAGGAATTAAAAGGTCATGAAATGTTGTGAAACAAAAATCATTTAAATGGACTAACCATTAGACATTAAGCTTTTGAAAATGCTTTGGCATGAGAGAATATCCAATTCATGATATGCAGTGAATGAATGACAGTGTTTAAGAGCAAAAGCTATATGACAACATATCCGAAAAACAAAGAAAAGGAAAAGGGTCCATGACAGCAGTGGCAAATTCATTCCAAACCAATAGATGCACAATGAACTCTTTTTTTAGTTAACTGACAACACCAAAAAACTAAAGAATCATAAGCTGAAAGCATCTTTTATACTAGCCTCTGCAGATACATATCTGAATTGAATAACAATAATAATAAAAAGGACAGATAACAACACAAAGTAAACAAAATCCACCACTTAACAACTCATGAAACTGGTTAAAGGTTGAAATTCATTTGGAGATCATGCTGAACAAGAAAAACACAACTTTGTTGTGATAGAACACAGTCTATATATGCTACTGTTTACCGTGGATTTTACTGCAAATTTGCGAACTAATATATACACTCTTTCAAAAATAACATTTTGCCAAACATGTGTAAACTACCTTTGAATTCATGAACGAAAATCATGTTTTTATCTTTGAGGGAAACCTTGAGTCTGATGCATGTAGCAGAGCTCGCGTGGATGTTCTTTGCGTGTGGGAGTATCTGGGGCCACGAAAATACACCACGGATTGAAGGAGGGTGTGCGTGTGTTGTCGTGACAGAGGGAACCTGCAGCTGCTAGGGTTTTTGTTTTTTGTCTAAGATGAATATGAATTCGGTTCAAAACGGATTTGGATTGTGGGTGTGGATTAATGAGCCAATAACTTGATTTACATGGGCTTTGCCAGCAATTGAAAATTAGAAATCTACCATTATATATCTAGCTACCAAACATCTAAAATTTCATTAATAATACATATTGGAGCACAAAATTTTTAACAAATGGAGCTTTAGAGAAAAAGCAAGAATCCAACGTAACTTAATTGTTTTGTTGGTCCAAAACAGATATCATTGCCTTGTACATAAAAGAAACTTTCTAAGAAAAGGACAAGGACAATAAACAAAAAGCATTGAAAATGCTTACTTGATCACTCCTGAATGCTAAAATTTGGAGATGATGACAGTTTACATGTTCAATCAATTTAATAAAAAAAATCAGGAATAATAAGTCTGTTTACTTTTATAATAATTTTTTATTGAACAATAATTATCTTAAAAGCTATATTTGATATATATAATTTTTAATTGGTTGATTGTGGATGTAAAATATTTATAGTAACAATGTTTATAAATTAAACTCATTTAATATTATAAATGTATTTATCATAAAATTATTTATTATTAGATGATATTTATGTTGGACTTTTTAAATGTTAGACAAAAATATTTGAAGTTTCCTTAGTATTTTTGTATATTCGATCTATACGTAGATGGTTGGAAGAAAATTTAAAATTTTTTCACTTCCTAGTGTAGCAGTTAATTTTTTTTTCTACTTGAATTCAAATTTCTTTTGACATATAGGGGAGAGAGATAAAAAATGATATTTTTGTTTATTTTTCCATGAAATAGGTATAAAAGAAATGGCATAAAAATTCAAGTACAAGAATAGCGATGTTTGATGTTGAAAAAATTGGGCACAAAAGCGTTTGGCACGTGATGGTGAAGGGAGCTTGGCTCTTCTGCTCCACGTTGAAAAGTAGAGCGTCCATTGTATTTGGATGGTCAAGGAGGTGGCTCTTGCACGTTTGGATACTCTTTTACTCTTATGACTTTAATCCTCTTTTTCCCCTTTTGTTGTTTCTGAATTCCATATACAGTTATGAACTCACAAAGAAATAACGTAATTTTTGCCCCTGGAAAAAGGAAATGAAAAGGAAAAGAGAAAAAATCATTTTTTTTTTGTGAAAATGTCAAACACGTGGTGATCTATAGGAGCATTGCCTTAATGGTATAGGTCATTATGTTTTTAAAGAATAAAAAGATGAGTTGAGTTGAAACTCATGACTTATCAATGTCATAGTATATCTTAAGACTCACTAAATGTTGAAAGGAATATTTATAGATCACTTATCAATAAAATTCTCACACCAGGAACGGATTCAAATCCACGTTTTTATAAAATAAGTTCATTTTTTTTTATCAATCTTTATTGATCTACTAATAAAAAAAGTAGTTTTATATTTATTTTAAGAAACAAGTCCTAATTGTTTTTTAAGAAAAATATTTTTTAAAAACATTATTTTAAAATTATTTTTAAGTTTATTGTGTTGAGATGCTGGAACATGGAAGAAATTTCATCAGTTTGGTTTGGTAAATGGCAATGTCCCCTTATGATATGTCCATTTTTTGGGGGGGACTTGAGTCTTCTTCCTTATGATATGTTTGATGTTTGACTAGGTAACCCTGATCTCTTCTTCAATACTGTATTTCTAATTATAGGTGTTTTCCTTTGACCAATTCTTTCGCCACCTTTACTCACGCTCAAGTTTTCTCATAAAATTTTACTAGTTGTGTTTTCATGTTGTAATACTACTATGTTCTTAGTTGTTTTATCTTTTGTGTCCAATTGTAGCAAAAGTTGCTGACCTATATATAAGACTCACTAAATGTTGAAAGGAATACTTATAGATCACTTATCAATAAAATTCTCACACCAGGAACGGATTCAAATCCACGTTTTTATAAAATAAGTTCATTTTTTATCAATCTTTATTGATCTACTAATAAAAAAATAGTTTATATTTATTTTAAGAAGCAAGTCCTAATTTTTTTTTAAGAAAAATATTTTTTAAAAACATTATTTTAAAATTATTTTTTAAGTTTAAAAAATCATTCAAAATCAATATAAAGGATGCTCATAAATCCATTTGATTGAAAATGTAATCATTGTCTTTAAAATAGTAATAACAAATTATAAAAAAAACTATTAAAAAGAAAAATAAATGATACTCAAACATTTTATCTAAAAAACAAACATTGTAATAAAATCTACAATGAAGATTATAAAATATTTATCTAAACAGAAAATAATATATTATTATCATCAAAGCAAAGACTAATCATTTCTGAGAGACTTAAACAACTACCATTGTTCCTCATTTATTATATTTTTTTTCTTAAAAGGATAGTAGAGCATGAATAGGATTGAATCAAATAATTATTTATAAAGTCTCTATTAAACACTCAATATGTTCAAAGTTAAGCTTTACATTGTAATTTTATAAAGACCTCAAAAACACCATTTAACTCTCATTTTTGTATTTTTGCACATTAATTTTTATCTTTTCAAACTACTTATTCGTCGCAGTTAGCTTGATTTGTTTTCAATCTTCAGAGTATAGTTAGGAGTTAAGGTAGGAGGATTGTGTGTCTGAATTGCTTCTTGAGTTTCCTTAAAGTGAAAGTACTAGTTTAAGCAAATTATACTAATGCTCCGTGTGATTTTTTTTTTTCAAATTCACACGATATTTCTGACTGTGTAACTTTATATGTTCCTTGAATAATACGGGGTGTTAGTGTCATGTATTTCAAAAGTTAGGCGAACCTTGTGCCATTGGATAGATGATAAAAGGGATAGAAATTGTCAAAATGTTGAGAAGTATCCCCATAGATTTGGTTAAAAGTAATTAGTCAGAGTGTATTGATATATGGCTTGTGTATATACTTCGTATGTGCAATTATTGTTTTTTGGAACTTATGATTGAATCTCGGTTGATTTTCCTTTTCTGCATATTAATTATGACATTTTTTGTGTTTAACAAAAAAATAAAATCAGGATAATGTATTTGCAAAATGGCCATTGAAGACAGCTATGATAACGTGATTTGGCTTTATTGGCCGAGTAGACTAAAAGTGTGTTTGAAAATACATCCAAACCAAGTTCAATAGAGAAGTTTTGTGTTCCAATGCAAAAATTCTAAAGTGTCTGATAAAGAGGCACATAATTATTAATCAAAAGCATGAAAACCTTATTTTGTCGTATCGTGAAAAAAAAAAAAAAAACAAAGAAGGAAGATGTAAATTAATCAGTAAAAAAATGAAGAAAAAATTAAGCAAAAACAAAAGTCTCTCATTTAGAGTAAGCCGTAAAAGGTCCAATTTGATCCACAACTCATTAGCCCATTTCTCTCTTGAAAAATATACCAAATAGGATCCATGGCTTTTACTTACTGGACACCCTCTTTTACATCCTACACCTCCAAAAATTCAAACAGACCACACTATCCCTCACCCAATGTCTCACCTCTACCCAACACCACTGATAGACACAAACACCACTAATCAATACCATCATCGATGACCATGGTGTAGGAAAGAAGTTCATAATTATCAAACTCTCGAGTTAACTAGTTAACTATTATGAGTTTATAAGTTTACTTATTCTCTACGAGTTGATTTGTGTGTAAATTCTCTTTTTAGTAAACTTTGGGTAGGCTTGGTGCAAACTCAATAGACTCTTAAATTTACCACTAAGTCAGCAAGTCAACAAGTTAAAAAAATAGACCAAAACGATCAAGTTGTTGGATTATTTTATGCACATTTAGGGTTCAACATACCTTCATTTGGCGTATCATTCCTGAATCGAAGAACTCTCACCTCTAACAGCATCAAACCCTCAATGAGAATGTTGTATCACTAAGTTATTATCTAATAATGATGCATGACTAGACTTAATTATTTAAGTATTGTAGAATTTATGATTTATTATTTTACTTTATTATATTGTTGAAATGTTTAATCGATAAATTATTTATAGGTATTTGGTTATTATTTTATGTGAAGAAGAGTTCATAAGTCGAATCTATAAAATTCTTATGAGTTTATGTAGACCGTTAAATTTGACAACATAAAAGAAAACACAATGGAATTAGGATGGGGAAGGAGGTAAAAAATGCAACCCCATTTTAAAAAGATTATTCTGAAAAGGCACTGTTTTCTTATAGTTCCCAAATAGCATTTTTAGAAGCATGCTTAAGTGCTAACATATTTATGGAATAGTCTTTTCAAAAGCATGCTAACATACCTGATACAGCCCCTCACATCTCTCTCATATCTCACTCCCTTTGGGAACAACTCCGAAGCATCTTCATCCCAATATAAGCTTCCAGAACCTCCTCCTCTAAGGAAACCCCCATTTTTCTCCGCTGCATGCATTGCAGCAAACTAAACGGCCCTGACGTCAGAACACGTTTGTGAGTTTTACATGATCACTTTTTCCTTAGTTTCTTCTCATTATTTCAAACCATGCATGTGTGTGTGGTGATTGTGAGAATTAGTTGAGAGAAAAATGGAATTTGGTGGGACGTGATGAGTGAATAAGGGTGTCAAGAGACAGTTTGAGTGAATGTGAGGTTTGTTGTGAGTGTGTGTGGTGTGATGAAGGTGAGGGATTTTGAGAGACAAATGAGTTTAGTATGTTGGATGAGATTAGGCGTGAGGTTTATTTGCGAGGGTTTAGGGATGAAGCAGCTTTCTAGGTTTACAATTTCACAATTTTTTTATAAAAAAAAACGGTGACGATTAAAAATTATTAGTATGTTTAGAATAATTGTTTTAAAATTTAAAAGGCTAATGAGTCCGTATCAAATTCACCAAATGATCATTTTGAGTAATATTACAGACTCAAAAGACTAAAATAGAAATTTTAAAAGATAAATGACTCAAATACATTTGAGTGAAAATATAAGAGATCAAAAGAATAATATTGTATTTTCAGGAATCATATTTTTGAAAAAATGATAACTAGGATTGCTATTCTTAGATATTTAAAAAATCCCCTAAAAAATATATATTTAAAAACATGATTGGTAACAATTTAATATTTTTGGGCATATCTTTTAAAATTCAAAACAATTTTTTAAAAAAAGTAAAAATAGAAGTCACATGTGTATTATAATAAATTTTAAAATTCCCATAGAGAGGGGATCTTATTTTTTCATTGGGGAAAAGAAAATGGTAGTTTATAATATTTTTACAAGAAAAAGTATTATATTTTTTTTACAAAATATTTAATCTCATGACAAAAAAATTCAAATTTTCTAACCTTCTACAAATTAACTTTTAAGAGTTTAACCATAATGTATTAGTAATGTAACATCTTATTACAATTAACTTTTAAGAGTTTAATATATTAATTTTTAAAATAATTAATTAATTGTATATGATAAACTATAATTAAATAATAATATAAAATTATTTTATACCGTATAATCAATAAATAACCTATTTTTTTCAACTTTTATTAGTATGTAAAACAAACACATTCTAACCTTTTTTCTTTTTTCATCTCACTTTCATCCCATCACATTAATTATCATGTCTATCCTTTTCTCCATCTCTCTTCTTTTTTTCCTCACATATATACCTTAAATTAAAGTGTACGGATTATGATTACTCTTTATTAGTCCCTAATTAAGTTGATATCGTTCTACTCCTTGTCAACAAGCAAAGTATGGAGAGCGTAAGTTCTGTTCCTAGTCCGTTTACTTGGACTTTTCTATTAAAATTTCCAAACCGTTATGGATGAAAAATATTGCAACATTCATTAGACCCCCTGAAATTTTCCTCCCCCAACGTGTAAGCTATTCGGCTTCTTATGATCATTGACGGTCACATGGCCCACATAGAACTATATTTTCAAAGTAATTTTTTCTTATATAAATAAATAAATAAAAATGTTCAACGTTGACATGTTGTATAATAAGATTTTTTAAATTTTTTTTACCAAAAAAATCTAACATTAAATATTATAAATCTCTTGATATTATTTATCTAAGAAATTAAAATTAAAGTGATGGCAATGCCATAATGACAAAAGATCAAAAGTGTGGTCAGAGCAGTGATTAAGGATTCATGGTGGAGCTGCATGTGATGTGTAAGGAGTGTGTTAAGAATTGTTTTTTCCTTATGATATAGATGATTTCCAATTAGAAGCACAATGCCTCTTCATCTTCAATCTCCATATTGCAATGTGGCATCATTAGCCTTCTAATTATTTACTCATTCTTTCATTAGCATGGGTCACGTAATTTGGCTTCCATCATTAGATTAGATATGACTGACAACCACTAACTATACTAATCTTTATGGTTTATGAACTTGTGAATGATTGTACGTAGAACCACCATAATTCACAAGCTTGTGTATACAAGGAAAGCAAGACAGTGAGATAGAGCAAATAAAGTATTTATAACAAAATAAAAAACACCCTTATTATTTGATGCTCTGTAGAAAGGGGAATGAAAGACAAGTCTCGTGTATATGCACAAATTATATGTACCTTATTAAATAACGATGAAATTCACAAGACATAAGGCCTCAAACTTTCAAACTTTAGACTAGACACATTTTTCACTCAATCGTGGTCAACAGATGGTTTCATTGGTAAGGACTTGGTTATCGATTAACCACTATCTTCATTATTCTAACTGGACCACACCACTCACTCTTTTGAGTCTTCATTAAAATTTGAAACATACGTACGTTGCCCGAAATATTGAACATTGGCCAATAGATTTGAAGCCATAAATAATTTTGGGAAAAAAATTATTTTTACTAAATATGGCTAAATTTATTTTTTGTCAAAAATACTAAAATGATTTGATATAACTAAAAGGATACCCGTTGAAGGTCGGTTCAACGAAAAAAAAAAAAACACTTTCCTAGACATGAACGTAAAAGTAATATGAGTGTTGTTTTCGAGAAAAACGTCCGTTACGGAACGTTTTTTACAAACATGCACTGAGTGATTATAAAAATCATTTTAAAACTTATAAAAACAGAGGAATAAAATCAAATTTAATTGAATTCACCTGCTACGTAGTTTGAGGAAAGAACAAACGTGTTTGACAACAGTTTTTCATTGAATTTCAAGCCCTCTCTCATCATGTCTACACACTACCACACCCCTAATTTATATGCCATCATAGTCTTTCTCTATATTTCATTGCTCTTTACTCTCTAATTTTGGGAAAAACCATGGCCTCCTCCTTTACTTAGTGCATTAAGAATACCATAATTCTGAATTTCATGTAATATATTCCAATATCTAAGAGAACCCTTTTTCTGTCTGTAGAATCTACTATGGATTTTGTTAGCCAAAGGCACCTACTTCAATTGTCACATGCAACACCTCCTTCTTCTTCAAATAATTATTCCTTCTTAGTAATCCTTGTCATAGGAATAATGTTTACATCTTTCTTCCTTATAGGCTACTACATGTTAGTTGTCAAGTGCTGCCTCAATTGGCCCCATGTTGATCATGTAAGGATTTTTTCTCTATCTAGGCTTCATGAAGATCCATCTGCACCATACTCAACAGCATCTGAGCCTAGAGGGCTAGAGGAAGCAGTGATCAAATTAATCCCAGTGATTCAATACAAGCCAGAGGAAGGGAACACAGAATTTGGTGAAAGAAGCTTAATTAGTAGTGAGTGTTCAGTTTGCTTGAGTGAGTTTGAACAAGATGAGAAGCTGAGGGTTATACCAAACTGTAGCCATGTCTTTCACATTGATTGCATAGATGTTTGGCTTCAAAACAATGCTCATTGCCCTCTTTGTAGAAGAACAGTTTCCTTGACAAGCCAAGTCCATCGTCATGTTGACCAAGTCAACCTTCTTATCACTCCAAGGCCTTCCCATCAGGGCCAAAGCCAAAACAATGAAAACCTCACTGATGAAGGAGGTTTTGTTGTGATTGATTTGGATGGTGAACATGATAGAGACCAAGGAAGACAAGAAGAGTTACCAACAACATGTCCTATCATTAGTCTTTCTTCAGGAATTAAGTTATTGGAGGAGAAGAAAGCAAGGAAGCTTCAAAAAGTGACTAGTTTGGGAGATGAGTGTATTGGTGTTAGAGCCAAGGGTGAAAGGTTATCAGTTCAAGCCATGAAGAGGTCTTTCTCCATGGACTCATCAGTGGATAGAAAGTTTTATGGGGCAGTTCAAGAGGCTTTACATCAACAACAGCAAAATGGGAATGTGTTTGAGGTCAGCACAATTGAAGCTTCTGGTGAAAGTGATAGAGTCAAGAGATCATTCTTTTCTTTTGGACATGGAAGCAAATCAAGAAGTGCTGTACTCCCTGTTTATTTGGACCCCTGATTTTTTATTTTTTTTTAGTAAAATGTGCTTTAGTTTCCATATTTTTTGGTAAAATTTTATCTTAGTTCCAATACTTTAAAAATAACAATTTTGGCCTTCTTAATCTTTGTTTTTTTCTTTTATAATTGGTGAATTTCGTCTCTTACGGTATTATCTTAAGTTTAGGTATGAAATTCCCCAACGATCAAAAATAAGAACAACAGAATCATCATTTTTAAAGGACAGGAACTAAGATTATTTTAACTGAGAATTAAAGAACCTAAAACACATTTTACACTTTCTTTTTTCCTGCCCGCTTTTCATTTTAGTTGGCCTATATATGTTTACAACTTTATTTGAATGATAGTAATGTGAGTCAGAGAAATTAGATGTATGAAATGAAAGGGGCATAGGAATGTATGATACACGGATGCTAAATTGGATTAAATATTATTTTAGAGATATAATTAATTTATGTTTTGATATTTCTGAGGACAGTTCCAATTTTGTTTCAAATGTCTTGAAGGTGTGCTTATGATCATCATTTCTGAAATTGGCACACAACGCTTTCTCAAGAAACCTTCTCCCACTAAGGATACATTAAGTTATCCCATGACTACTATTATTCTAGCAATATCTAAAGAGATATAGAGAATTCAACAACAGAAATGGAAAATCCAACCATTTACCGAAAAGGTGAATCCAAGGTAAAGGTGTCCCGTTTAAAAGAGAAGTGGGGCTCTTTTCCATTAATAAATAAAATCATATACAACCACCTTATTTATATTTCGGTACATACTTCTCACCAAAAATTATATATATATTTCTGTACCCACTTTATGTCTATTGTGTTGAGATGCTGGTACATGGAAGAAATTTCATCAGTTTGGTTTGGTAAATGGCAATGTCCCCTTTTTTAAAGAGTCGGTAGATATTTTCTGTATAAGATAATTTTTTAAAATTGGAGAAAACTATTGCAAACAACAAAATTATTATAGATGATAAAAAAATTCTAATTATTTAATATAACTACATAAAGTTATTTGAATAATATTAGATTTGGTCCATTTAGAGAAATTTTCATATTCGAATCTTATAAATGAAAAAAAAATAATTTATCAAATATGATCAATCAAATTTTTCGACAAAAATTAATCAGTAACAAAATTAATAAATATATCACACTAATAACATAGTTATAAAAAAATACTTACAATTCATACTCAAAATTATAATTAAGTTAGAGTAATTCTAGACGAGTTAATTTAAGTGAGTGATCAGTGGAGTGGTTTAGCAATGCCTCTTGTTCTACAAAGTCTTCCCAAGACCCTTTTTTTTGAACGTTGACTCCATGACCCATGAATTGGACTCGTTCAGGTCCACATGTCCACACTGGTGACTTCGAGTATTGTCCATTTTTGGGGGGGACTTGAGTCTTCTTCCTTATGATATGTTTGATGTTTGACTAGGTAACCCTGATCTCTTCAATACTGTGTTTCTAATTATAGGTGTTTTCCTTTGACCAATTCTTTCGCCACCTTTACTCACGCTCAAGTTTTCTCATAAAATTTTACTAGTTGTGTTTTCATGTTGTAATACTACTATGTTCTTAGTTGTTTTATCTTTTGTGTCCAATTGTAGCAAAAGTTGCTGACCTATATATATGATTAGATCCGTGATTTTGGAACGAATTCTAATTTCTATGCATTCTTGAACTAGTGTCTATATGACTAGATCCGTGATTGCAGGGGTTAACTTATACTTCATTTAATTTTAAAACAATAAATTGCAGTCGACCAAATATTATTATATTCTCGTATAAACATCTAATGTATTTTTAAATAAAAAGCTATAGAAACAGGAAAAAAACAATTTTCTGACAATAAATCACATTTTAATTGACTGTTGTGCATGGTTGCATCTATAGCCAATAATCATGCTAATCTTAGAAATTGTATTGGCACAAGGTAGCCCTAACACAACACCATGTCGTCAACCTTTCAATTCCGACACCACCATCAAAAAAGATAGTTCAAATTCTACAATTTAGCAATGGCATTGTGTGAAACTTAATTCTCTAATTTGACACTTGAATTTAAGAGAAAATTCATCAGTAAAAACAACTAAGAAATACATGTTGCCTCAGATTTGGAGCCACGTGGAAAATACCCACTATCTCAGGCAGCTCCTTCCTTAAGCCACCAACCCAAAATCAAAATACTTAGAAGCCACCAACCTACCTGTTGATACAAAAAAAAAAACTTATCTTTTAACAGATTAACTAAGCATCTTCTGGCCGCTTTAAACGCCAAAAAATAAATCACCACAATAATTAAAAAAATAACACGTGGTGATCAATATTGTTAGATGAAAATATCAAAGACTAAAATTAGTAAAAAAATTCTTTAAAAACTAAAAGGAAAAATCTGAAAAAGTTTAGGAATTAAAAATAAAGTTTACCCTTTTCATTGTACCAGTGAAATTTTATAGGTACATAGAGGAGTAAGGAAAAGTATGAATTAAAAAGTATTACAAAAATAAATCATAGTTTTGATATTAATTTGGCCGTATGCCGAGTGAGAATAGAAGAATGACCATGACTGCAAACATTAAAAACTTAAGCAAAATCATTAAGACAAGCGTGCGAGCCATTATTCTTGTGTACGTAGCTTGTGGCACTTTGGATCCACTCTATTGTCAGCTTTATATAATAGTATTCATTAATATATTTAATAAAGGCAAGGGTTAAATAATGCTCTTAGAACACTAATCAAATAAGTAAAAGACAAAGGTTAAATAATGTTCTTAGAGCACTGATTAAAGAAGTAAAAGGACAAAAAAAAATATTGAAACGTGAAAAAATAGACTCTCGTGTGATTTTAGAATGTGATCCAATATGATTTCCAATAAAATCTCTCTTCTAGAATATATTTGAAAATCAACCAATGAAAATGAACCTGCACAGTAAGGTACGTATAATAATTAATTTAATTGCTCTAGTATCCGAATTATTTAAGAATAAAACAAGATGATTGGTCAAAACAGTTGAGGAGAAAAGGAAATGTGCTTTGCAACAGGTCTTTGATAACTGATTCGGACATGCTGGCTACAAAAGTTAGTAATATTTACTCATCAACATATGTTTCTTTTGCTTAGACACTGACACCTTGAGCTTGAAGATATCATAAATATTCTCAGAATTCTGTTTTGTTCATGGTCTCTCATGATACAAATCTGTTCCTTAATCTCGTACTCCAATGCATATATATCCCTTTAGCCAAGAGATGCAGGATAAACCATTCTGCAACTAGTATTATTATAGCATTATCACAGGTTAAACAAGTTAAATAGTTTTATAATTCACTATTATTTTTGTTGATGCATTTATATAAGGTTAGGAGGAGAAGGTTTATATTGGTGCTAACTTTGTGTGAGAAAAGGAGTTAACATAAATTAAATGCTACAGTCCTTTTCAATTTCACCTAATGAGTGCATGGTTCAGAAGCATGAAGGAATCTCTACACTTAAAATTAATGATTCATAAATGTTGTGAGATCATATTTGTGAACTGGTATTGATGATTGGTTCTGTTGAAGGCCAAATAGGATTTTCAATTACTACTTGTTAGTACTAGTTTTGTGAATCTTTTGTTCTGTTATTGTGAGACATATAGCATTTATAGCTTCTTGGGGGAAACTTGTAAATAACTGAATTGTATCTTTCATCTTTTGATAGGGGGTACTAGCTGCTCAAACATGCATAGCTACACCTACACGTATCAGCTGGTCATTTGTTGGTATGTCACCCTTTTACAATGCAACATACCAATTTCTCTAATACTTTTTTAACATCTTCAAAATGAACAATCACCCTAATAAAAACTTCAATATTTGCGGTGGCTGTGAATAACTCTACCTGTGTTGTTGAGGAAGTCACCTTGTCATCATCAAATGATTCCTATATTATAAAAAATACAGAGAACAATTAAAATTTTGACAATAATCTGTTTTTAGTTGTTATACTTTCATCAAATTTTGTTTTTATTTTTTATAATTTTATATCATCCAATTTAGTTTTTATATTTTACATAAAAAGTTGTTTTTAATCCCTCTTTATAGATGATATTGACATCATTTCTTACATGACAAATAAATTACATTATCTATTTATTATGTGAATTCATGAAAGTAGCATTTAAGAAAAAAAAAACTCAAGAAAGACGTAAAAACAAATATGCAATAATTGTTAAAGAATCATAATAAAAATGAAGACAAAAATGAAATCCTTAAAAGTTATAGTTTGATGTGTTTGGAAAAGACATTTCAATAACTTTTTATTTTAATATTTTTTTTGATGAAAAAAACACAATTTATTTATCATATCACACAAAAGTTAACGCCATTGGTAAGAATTATGTGAGACGAGACTAAAACAAGTTTTCTATAAAAAAAAATAAAGATTAAATTGGATGATATGAAATTTCTAGGACTAAAATTAAAATTTCACAAAAATATAGTGATTAAAAAAATATTTTTTTCCAAAATTTTATATATTCAACCTATTACATAAAATATATGTCTAATATTTTCATGCAACAAAAATATCAAACTTATTATGATATATATATATATATATATATATATATATATATATATATATATATATATATATAATTTTGACACAGTAACTAAAATCATATTATTAATTAAAATACTAAAAATTACATAATTAGTATTCAAATATATTTCAAAGAAAAATATTTGACTGATTTAAAAAAGTTATATAATTTGTTTATAGTTATAAGAAAAGTAACTGCTTAAATAAAATATAATTTTTTTATAATTTATGTAAAATTATAATTTTTATAATTTATAAAAAAATAAAATTTAATGTTTATAAAAATTATATAAAATTTTAATGAAAAAAAATATTTTTTTTTCTTTTGAAGATAATTCTTATTATAATTATAAAAATATTAACTATATTCATTTTAATATATATTTCATTGAATGAAATTCAATGAATATATTGTATTTAATGTGAAATAGAAAATATATTTAACGTTATTATATTTAGATAGCAATAAATTTAATAAACAGAGTTTAATTGTGAAATAGAAAATGTATTCAATGTTATTGAATAATATAGATTGAATTTATTTCTAAAGTGGATCAATGAGATGGGAGAAAATATTAGTTAAGTGTCAAATAATAAAATCTAGATATTTTTTTTAGAGTTCTTAGATATCTCATAGTAATTTGGAATTACCATTAATGTCATACATATCAAAATTTCATAAGTCATGCACAATAATAAAAAAGTTGCCTCCTGCCTAATTTGGAATATACCGTCAAATTTGTATCTTTTTCACTCTTTTAATTAGACATTTTTATACTTTTCTTGCCTATAAAAAAATTCTTCTATCCATTTTTTTTTCAATTTCTTTCTGCCCTATCAAAAAAATAATTAATTTATTTTTTCTCATTTATACATGTGCATTCTACGCACTATTATGGCAACCATTAAAAGTAATTCCTTCTCAATTATCTCAAACTATGTTTCTTTAATTTTTACCATCCTACTTAATCTTTTGAATTAATCATCTCTTTTAATTTTAGTTTCCTTTATCTTTATCTCTAAATTAAATTTGAATAATATTTCAAAATCAAAAATAATATTATATCACAATTTAAATTATTATTAATTATAAAATATAAAGTCAAAATATAATTCATATGCTAAAAACTATTTATTTTTATTACAATTATTATATATACATTTAATTATACAAAATAAATATTTGATTATGTTTACTGCTAAAATACTGTTGTTATTTTATTTGGGTACGCAATATTTGAAGGTTGTGTTATTCTGAAAGAGAAGATAGGGAGGGTGGGTGGTTTGGTTTGGTGCAAATCAATGGATTCCTTAGAAGACAGCGGCTATTGGGATTTTCTCGATTACTCTTTCATTGATCAAGCGCCCCCTGATTTCCTTTGGTCCAATAATACTATTAGGTTTCTTTAATATTCTCTCTTTTTTTAATTATTATTATTTTTTCTTGATTGCGTCTTTCTTCTTTTTGGGTTTCTTTTTTGACATGTATGATGATTTTTATTTTTTTTTATTTTGGTGTTGCATGGTTGGATTCTTATTTTCTCGTGTACCCAATTCTGAAATTTTATTTGAATGCTTCATTAGCTCCCAGATGTTAATTGTTGTTGTATTATTGTATTTTTTGTTTTATTAGTTGGAGGGAAAACGAGGGTTTTCATTTTTGTGTCATTTTCGTTATTTCCCTAATGTATGGTAATCAATAGGTTGATTGTTCTTTTGGGGGTAGTTCAAGTTCATTTTTTTTTTATAATTTTTTATTTTGAATTTAGTTGTTGCTTTTGTTCTGTGGGAAATGTGAGGTACTGAAAAGTTAGATTTTTGATAGAGCTAATGGTGTCTATGGATGCATGTAGCCAAATCACATGGTAGGACAAGAGATGGTGGGTGTTGTCTTTGTTAATGTTTTTCTGTGGAAACATGCATGGCTGATACCTTTTCTCTTTTGCTGTATTTGCAAGTGTGAGCACCGAAGTTGACATTCCAGGTGATGCTGCTGCGTGTCAAGAGAACACCAAGAAGAGGTATCTTGTCTGTTACTTTTGAAGTGATGCACTATATGAAAATGTGAGGATGTAATTACTGGCTTGATGAAAATATTATTTTGATTCTTTACATTCTCATTTTTAGTTAGAATACTTGTAATTACCAAAATAAATATAAACTTCAAATCACATGTATCTGATGCAGTCTCAGACAACAAGTTTGGTTGCAGTGTATGCCAAACAGATTGGTTGGGGGGTTACCGAAAATTTTGTGTTTATACAGGGGTAGTGATTGCAATCTTTTGTATCATGATACAGTTTGGTTGTTTTTGTGATAAAATTGCTGCAAATCTTTGGTAGGGGACATGCTGATTCAAGCTGCAAGGTGGGATCTAAAGCTTGCCGTGAGAAGTTGCGGAGGGAGAGACTCAATGAAAGGCATGCATGCTTTTAAATATTAAATTTATAGTTAATGTCATGTCAGAGTACATACAGGCTGCGTATTTAGCTTTTCATGTAGCTATTGCATAATGAATGTGTACTCTTCCCATTAATTTCTGGTTACTTGAGTTAGATGCATCATGCATGTGTACAGAATTTACAACTCTGTCAACTAAGATCATTGTTAGGCATATGACTTCTTTTTTGATAAATTAGGCATATGACTTCTATGAGTGCAAGGTGATACCAACTTTCATAAATTGTCAATTGTACTCGTACCATTTCTTTCATAACTTTCTATTGTGATGTCAAAAGTGGTATTAGTTTCTAGCTACTTAAGATGACTAGGTATATACAATACTTGTGTAACAATCACATCCTCAAATTTTGTATTTTGTTTTGCTACTTCTTATAATGATATAAAGTAAGAACTTGGTTGTGATTATTGCAGGTTCTGTGACTTGAGCTCTGTTTTGGAGCCAGGGAGACCTGTGAGAACAGATAAACCAGCTATACTTGATGATGCTATCAGAGTCTTGAGTCAACTTAAAACTGAAGCTCAGGAGCTCAAAAAAACAAATGAAAAATTACTAGAGGAAATAAAATGTTTAAAGGTCAGTATTGTTTCAACCATTTTTACTCTAGTGACTTGAATATTTCATTTCTCTTACTTTTCAGTTTCTACATCCTGGATTAGTTTTCTTTGAAATGTCGGCTTCTCTACATTCTTGAAACCTCACTAAATGATGTTGTTGGAAAAGAAAATAAATTATAATTTTGTGCAACTACTAGAAGCTTCATCTTGAAATGATTAAACTTCTATCTTTTTTTTTACTTCTTGCTCATTATGAAGGCTTAAAGGGCTCCAAGCTCCACTTTTTGCTAATGGGTTATTTGATTTGCACTGCTAAAGTTGGAGAGTTTTGTAAGTAGTAGGGGTGAAATGATATGTGATTTTAGCATGCAGTTGATGTCAGAATGCGTACCAATTAAGCATTTACTAAGATAGTCCTTTTCTGCAAGGACAAAACAAATAATGATTAGTTCTCTAACTAAGCAGCTATTATGAATTGGTAAAAGTTGATGAGAAAAATATTGCTGCAGAGGCCTATTTCAGTGTCAAAGAGTGTCCTGTTGCATTTACCTCTTTCTGATTTTTTTTCCTAAAAAGAAAAACTGGAATCAGAATATTCAGGTAGTTTTTTTTTTCTTTCCTTGGACCAAAAGTGGTGGTTTTATGTTGCATTGCTTTTGGATGTTGTGCATTCTACTGTTTCGTCCTACAATTTGATTTTATTTTAAAATCAACTTCTCTCTCAGCAACATGGTTTATTAATTATTTCAACATAGTTTTGTGTAATGTCACCACATCCTATGTCAGAAGCATTATTATTTCTAATTAATTGTCTATTGTATTTGTTTATTTAATCTAATTCTTCTGTCAGCTTGTTTAATGACACATACTCTGTTCTGACATTTGCATTCCTTTAGCTCTACATCCAGTTAGTTATGCAACTTTATTTCTCACTTCTCATCAATAGTTGCATTCTACCATTTGTATGCTTGATTATTAATTAGCATGCCTAATTCAGGTTTTGCAAATTAGCCCAGTAGTGACAGTGACACTTCAACATGTTAGCTATGTTTTATCATCTCTAACGAAGATGTAATGTCATATATAAATTCAAATGGTTTTCTTGGTTCATTGAAGACACCTTAGGAGTTCAAACTCTGGGAAATGAACTTGAAAGTTGTATCATAGTATTTCTTTCAATGTTCTACCAATACAACAATAAAAGTTCTTTCATAGTATTGCTCTCAGTCTATTGACGAGTTTTACGTTGGCTGCCGAGAACTTAATACAACCCTCTTCTTTTATCCTGGCTTGGGACCGACTATGATATACCATGGCTGGAGTTAAAGTCTTCCAATAGCATAGGAAAATTATAGTCTTATGATTTAAAGAAGTCTTGACCTCTAAAACCTAGGTGGTGATTGATTGGGTCATGATCGAGGGTTGAAATATTGATAACTAAATAAGTAACGTAACGTAGCATGATACAAACATGAGTTAGAGGAAATTTGTGCTTCAAGCTATAGCCTTTATATATTGCCTCTGTCTGTCTATAGCTCTCTTAAAGAGCGTTATTTTGCTCTATATCTCCCTTCTTTATGAGTACAATCGTCGACTTGGCTTGCAATCATGGCCTGTGTAACATAGCTCACACCTGTAATTGTGATTTTAGATGATTGATTGGTCATGGATTGACAGTTGATACATTGACAACTACAAATTGCATGAATACAGATGAGTGCTAGGCAATATCAATTTGTGCTTCAACCTATAGCCTTATACTGTCTTCATCTCTCTATATAACTCTCTTACAAACTGTTATTTGGCTCTATAACTTGTGGATTTGGCCTATCTTAAACCACAGGTTGCTAGTTATTTCCTGTCATATCTTATTAGTTGCAATCTGGAGCTTTAAGACAACCCTTCCTACAAATTCCCATATTTCTGTTGTTTGTAGTAGACCATTTCACAATGCCTGCTTTGCATAGATGTATAATTTGAAATATCAAGTTTGAGATAATCATATACCAACAATCGTGATGAGGCAATAGTAATTTAATATCAGGGAACATATTATAAACTGCTATTTGTATAAAACACTGAAAACGTGTTAGAAGGCATAACCGTAATGTGCTGATAACTAAGTGGTTGGATATAATAAATTTGTATCATTACCATGAAACAAATATGCCTTTTGAACAACCTCTGTTATTTTGGCATCCCATTCCCCTATATATTACTTTATATATTCTGCATCTCAGTTTTTGTGCTGAAATACAATTAGATATGTCTCAAAAAGCACAATAAATGGATACTCTTGTAGGCATTGGTTAATGATTAGCTTCTGGTATTACCTTTCATTAGGTGCTTATACATGTCAATAAGAAATTAAAAAATAATACTAAGTGTAAAACAAAGAAGATCACCTAAAAAGACCCCAAAAAATAATGCATATTAGCAGAGAGCTGAAAGTATTTAGAAATATGTTTTCTTTTTTCTTTTTTTGGTGTGGAAAGGTTGTGTATTAAATTTAACTTGTGTTGAAATGTGTTTGTGAGTCTAAGCAACCATGTAGTCGACCTCAACTAGTGGGATAAAACTTTGTTATTATTATTGTATTGAAATATGTCAAGTGTGGTAGATACTTCAACTATTTTTTACTCTTAAATTACATGACATTGTTGTTGTTTTTGTAACATGAGTTCATACTTCAACTATTTTTTTTTAGTCTAAAGTTACATGGCATTGTGTGATCTATTAAGCTGACCTCACCTAATGAGATAAGATTTTGTTGTCCATATATTGAAATAATGTCAGGTGTGGTAAACAAGTTCATGCTACTACAAGTTTTTAGTCTAGAGTTACATTACTTTAGTGTTTGTGTCCAAAGTTATACAATTATTTTTTCTTCAACAGGCAGAGAAAAATGAACTTCGGGAAGAGAAACTTGTTCTGAAAGCAGATAAGGAAAGGATTGAGAAGCAGTTGAAGGCCTTACCCGTTGCACCAGCAGGGTATATGACTCCACCTGTAGCTGCTGCTGCATATCAAGCAGGGGTTAACAAGATGGCTCTTTATCCAAACTATGGCTACATCCCAATGTGGCAATATCTTCCTCAATCTGTCAGAGACACATCTCATGATCATGAGCTCAGGCCTCCTGCTGCATAGTTGGTTCCTTCCATTGTTACTCTTTGGATAATTATTTCACAACATTGGCGAAGTATTGACATGTAAATATTGTCATCCTTCGATTTTTTTTATAATAAAAATGAGAAATAATTTTGATAATAAAAATGAGAATTTGAGGGGTTTAATTGGCAGAAAATTATTAGAAAGATTAATTTTTCTTAATTTCAATAATTGAAAGCCTTAATTAAATGGGAAATAATTGAGAGTCTAAAATCACACGTATATCAAATTATTGGAATTAAAAGTACACTTACTTCTTATTTAAGCCTATTTTTAATAAATATAGATCACAAATTTTGCCTATGTCGTACGTTAAGAAAAGAAGGTAGAGCTTTTTATCATTTTTATTTAAGTATTTGCCACATTAATTACATACTGATTTAATTTTTTTTAATAAAACTGGATCAGAAATTAAGGACGGAAATAAACCTCATATCTATCATCATCCCATGATCATGGCACGATAGACTAAGTGCTTTCTTGGAGGACTTTTTTTCTTAAAAAAACAATGAATATAGTTTCCCACTCTAGAGTCATAAAATGTTGATGTGATTGCAATAACAGCCACTTTGACCTATCAACAACCAACCAGGTTATTTTCACTGTTTTGTCATGCTTTAGCTGGACGCCTCATCTTTATACTATATTTTACATTAATCATTCAATGGATGGTTTAAAGTATTCATCAATTATCTTATTGTCGTTGAGATGATTCTGAGCTGACTTTCCCTTCACACCACAATGGTTCATAATTTCAAGTGAAGGAATAATAATTTAATCAGGATTTGGTGGTGAATCTTTATACTGAAAAATCCACTTTTACCAAATCTTATAAAAAGTTATATCTATCACTTTTTAAAAATCATAGATCATGATAATATAACTCGACATAAAATATATCATAAGAAAATTTATGCGTATCTAACAAAAGTGTATAAAGCGAAAGGAATTAATCATGATCATACACTTTTATGTATAAATAAACGGTTATGATTAATTTATTTAAATTTAATTTTTACCACTATTTTATTTGCAGAATTTAATTAAAATATAATAATACTATAACGACTTTTTAGATAATCATTCAATTAATTATTAATTGTCAGTAATATTATTGAACTTTTTGTAATATCTATAATGATTTTTTTTATTGTATAAATCATATTATACGAAAAATGTTTGAAATACATCTTTTAACGCACTTTTTTTATTAGTCAAAATTTATTAAAAATGATAAAATTTGTGAGTCTTACTTTATATTTAATGGTTTTTTATCTTAATTTTATAATTTTTAATAAATTTTAATTAAAGAGAGCTATAAAGAGAGAGACAGAGTTCCTACTTCCTAGTACTCTTTCACATATTTTTCACTAGAATTATTCTTGTCCAAACCAGATAAAATTACTATAGATAATAATTTTTATAATTAAGCTAGAATAATATTATGCCAGATAATTATGTGTTTGATGTTACATATAATTATTTCTTTTTTTGGTGTGCAATAACGGTAAAGAGTATCAAACCTTAGTACTTTTGATTTTACCTAAAATTTAATTAAAAACATTGACAATATAACAATTTTTTATTATTATCTAATTACAAATTATATATGATAAATTTATTAACTTTTATATAATTACTTAAAAATTATAGGATATTTTTGAAAGTATAAAAATTAAACTCAATTTTAAAGACTACCATAATTTAATATATATATATATATATATATATATATATATATATATTATCATGAAAATTCTTAGATAAAAGAAATCATTCATTTTACTAACAATGATCGACATAAATGATAACGACTTATATCATTTAATCAAGTAATCTATGATATTCTGATTTTTGTATGAAATAAATCTTGTTGGGAGAAAAATATTAATTGCATTCATTGTCTCCTCCAAAAAAGATTAATGATTATCCTTGGCCTGAGAAAATTTGATTTGTATCAATATTATGGTAAAAGAAAAAATAGTCGCTTTCTTCTTAAGCGTAACTTCAGCATAAGGTTCTAAGGGCCCCACCTAGTGCCTTGAGTTCCCACGCCCACAGTTCTTTTAAATGAAAAAAATACTAATTTTGGGTAGTTGTAGTTGATGTTCATTGCAAGAACCAAAAAATTTCCATTCCATATGCCCTTTATGGCGCATTCATTTTGTGTAGAGGCTGGAGACTTTGTTATAAAAATTTCCTGTAATTTGTATGCTGTGATTGCTTTCCACTCTTGTAGAGTTAAGTGATAAGCAGGTAGGTACTAGACGGTAGACACAAGTGAAGTGTTAATTTTATATGCTGACCTGTGAGCTGACCAAATTTTATCGACTTTTGCTTGAAGATATCTATGTCTCACCAGATCTTCACTCTTGAGTCCATTAAGCAACTAAAGGTTTGCGTATTGACATCATTGTCTCTCATTTCAAAGATAGTTCTAATACCGACTTTTACCAAATTAATGGCGTATGAAGAAGAGAACAATAGCAAAGTAATGCCATTGTTTTGAATTTAAATAAAATCATTTTGAGGAGTCAAAAAGTACAAATTCTCAAGTAGTCAAAGAGATGGATGGAAAGGACTAAGGAGTTTAGTTCCTAACTTGAATAACAAAAGGACTAAGGAGTTTAGTTTAGTTACTTAATCCAGGGTCAGGCACAAATGAACTATACTATACTATTACTGTGTTCATAGTAGAAAGAAATTATATATGCACACAAATGAGAATGAGGAGAATCATCATTGCATAAGCCTTTTCAAGTATGAAGTATCTAACAGACACTTGTCAGAATGAAGTATGTAAAAAAACAACTATTAGTATTAAGCATTACCAACCAAATTTCATAAGGATGAAACTTGTGGAGTTTTTAAATGTTTTTGGTACTATTCTCCAATCAGAATTGGAGTTTCACCCTGGAAACCTATGTTAACACTAGATGTAAACATTTATTATGTGAATTATCGAGATGAAACTCCAATTCTAAATGGAGAACAACACCAAAAATTCTTAAGAAATTGCATTTAAGTTGTCTTTCATGGGTTTTGGTTCATGTCCCCCCATGTTCATCTTTTGACTTTTAGGGGTTAGGGGTGTCAACCTTGTTATAACCCTATTGTGATGCCTTTGCGGCTTTGCATGCCAATTTTTATCAATAAGAAAAAGGTTGTCTTTCACGTAAACATATAGGTTTATATCTTTGCAAAGAAAAATCATTTATACATTTTTTGTCCCCTTTACAATCTGCATTCTGCAGCTATCCCAATTAAATTTCAGAGTACAACTCTACAGTGATTCCTTTCCTGTTAACAATTTGAAAATAAAATTTTCAACATGACTAATTCTGGTTGGATGAGGGAATTCTAGTGGAAAAGTTAGCTACCCTGCAGCTAATAGCCAAAGCATAATTAGAGATGATATTGAAGTTGAAATCCAGCTCAGGAATGCAAATGCCACAGAAATCTGGTACTTTTGGCACTCTTCTCCAAAGTGGCAGTGTCCCAGATCATGAAAGTACAAAACTGTAATACCAGCCGAGGCAGAAGCTGCTGCAAGAGATAGTGTTGCTGTTACCTGTGGAGAATGGACAGTGGTCAAGAAGAAATTTTGTGAAATGATAAACACATTATAACTATGCAAGTCCTACTGTGTGTAACAAACTAATTGCATGTTTGGATAACTGTTCTTAACGTACTTTTGGGTGCTAAATATTCTTTTGGAAAAGAATATTCTTTGTATCTTTTATTCTGAACATACTTTTGGAAGGGGTGTAACCGAATAAGTGTGGAACGGTTATCCAAACATGCACTAATTAGGAACATGCACTAATTAGGAAGTTGGGAAGAGTAAAGGTTCACTTAGAGACTAACCCAATCTCCAACTACAAAGAGGCTAATTAGTACCGGGTTGAGGAGGACCTTCTTTCTCACCAAAGCATACAAATCCATTAAAGCAAGCACAAAACTCCAAATGATTTGTAAACCCATTGAAGCTATCAAGTAACTGCATAATTACCAGTGGAACAGTCAGTATCTAAGTTATTCCACATTTAGTATCCACGCATTGCTATTGAAGTATTGATGAACAATGTAAGACTCATTTTTTGACTACTAATCCATCAGAAGCAAAATATTTCACGAGAAACATGTTTTTACTACTGTAGGGGAAAATCAAGAACATCAACTTGAATAGAAAACAATAAAGTTGATGGTAAGAAAGTATATCACAGTCACACTCCGTTGAGGTTTCAGTGAAGACATTCTATTCAGTATTATACTGCCAAATCAATCACCCTTTGCACAAAGAGCCAAAGTGCATAAAGCCACATTCAGATTGTTTCCTCAATTATAGCATCCAAGCAAAAAGTCAGTGACAGTGAGAAAAGAGCTTTTTTTTTTTATATTCATAGTGAAAAAAGAGCTTTAAATGATAGATTCATGGATGGATATAATGCATTAAAGAGGAGAATCATGATATAAAGGTAAAATTCATTGCCTCTTTATAGGAACAGGACAAAATAGGATAGGGAACTGCAGTTTTTATTTCAACTGCATCTATCTCAAGTCTCAACCATTTACATGTATTATACTTAAATAAAATCTTTATAAAAACATACTAGTAATTTAAAAAGAATGGATGCTGAAAGATTGAACTGCACCTCACTGCAGTTATTTTTCAACTGCAGGGCATCCGAATCCCATTTGAACAGGTTCAAGCCACACCGATTAGTCCGAATCAAGATACCAACCATACATATAATGTGTAATCTGATACAACAAAATCACCTAATAGCACTAATTATTCAGTGGTAAAGACTTTTTTTTTCCGCAGAAGGTAAATCAAATACCAAGCACTAGGTTGTGTCCTCACAATTTGAAAATCAAAGAGCAGGCAGAGTTTTGCAATTAAGAACTCGAGACACATCCATATAGCTAAAGTGAGTAATAAAATATGAAATATCAACGAGTATTTTGTTGGCCAGACACGAAGATCCCAGCATTCACGCATTCATAAATCGTTACTATTGGATGAAGATCTGATGATTCACATCTAATATACATATTTTAGTTAGATTTGTGAGATGAAATATGAGTCATTCAATCTTTACCCAATGGTTCTGATTGGTTGAATGCATGAAATCTCTTGACATCCGTACAAACTCAGCCATGAAAATGAATCAAGCATAAACAATTGCTTAACATATCACATATGATATGACAAATGTCTTTTGAGAACACAACACAACACTAATGAAAATCACACAAAGCAAAAATGAATGCAGGTTAAAGTTTCAGAAAACAAAAACAAAAACAAAATCTTTACTTGAATGAGAGGAGAAGGAAATGGATTAATTACCAAAAGGCAGTCAAATTAAAGAAACTGGTTGTGGTAGCCATGGAAGCAATAGACCCAGCAGCAAAAATGAACTGTGACATCCTAAGAACAAGCCCAAGAACAGTGCCAGGTGTCCCAGAGAAATCCTTCATCTTTCTCTTCCAAATCAAATCAATGCTCAGAAACCCTCAAATACCTAACAATGAAAACCCATCTTCAGATTCCAGTCCAATGCAACAAAAACAAATCACCAAAGAACCCCAAAAGGTGAGACTTTTAACAACCACTTCACAGCCACATCACACACACCACACAAAGTCACAAGCAAACAGGAAGATAAGACACAGAAATAGAGAGCCAGAGTGGAAAAAGAAGACAAATCAGAGATTCCAAGATGAATTTTGAATCTGGGTGGGCACAACACAACAAATTAGACTGAAAAAAAAAGGAAAGGCTCAAAATTGAAGAGGTAATAATGAAGCAAAGATAAAGAGGCATGAACAATTAATAATATGCAATTAATTCATTGTCAATTCATATTTCTTTATTTGCCTAAGTTTTTTTTTTTTACGTGATTTGCATAAGTTTTTAAGTATGAAGTAACGTAATAATAACCGAGAGAGAGATTTTATTAGGTATGTACTTCTTAATACGTTATTTTAACATTAGATCTTAGAGTTTAATATTGTTTTAATATTCTTATATATATATATATATATATATATATATATATATATATATATATATATATATATATATATATCCCTTATTTCTTCATGTTATTTTCTTCGTTCATTAATACTTATAAAAATATTAAGAGTTGACCTGATTTTTATTTTTATTTTAATTTAAAATGAATAATTTTGACAATATAAAAATTAAAAATTAATGATCAGAAATATGAAGACTAGAAGCATCTAAATGTGAAAAGTAGAAAGTTAATAAAGATTAAATGAAGTAAAAAATATAAATATTTAAAAAGAACAAAAGCAGTAAAAAAAAGAACAAAAAAGGGTTAATTATGGCTTTATTCTTTGTAAAATGAGCAAACTTTATTTTTGATCCCTAAAAAATATTTTTATGTTTCTATTCCTCTAAAATAAGGAAATTTTAGTTTTGATCACTAAACTATTTTTTCCTTCGTTTTTATCCTTCCAAAATTTTAAATAATTAACTTGTAAAATGAACGAATTTTAATCTTGGTCTCTATAAAATTATGTTCTTTACCTTTTATTTGAAATCATTATTTTTCTATAAATAAGGAAATTTTGTTTTTTACATGTAATTTTATATTTATTTTCATCGCATAAAATTTTGAAACCATTGTTATAGGACAGATAAATAGAATTTATTTTTGTATTTTAATAAAAAAGAAAAATAATAGCAACATATTTTATCCACACATCCTATTCTATTGAATGAAATTCATGTTCGTCTTACTAAATATGTGAATCCTATTATTTGTTTGGAGGATCTCATTCTTAAATTAGAGGGACTCACGCGAATTTTAACAAACGAGAAAATATGTTGTAAGAGACAAACTATTAAGTAGTTTAAGATTATTATATGATCTCAATTAATTTCCAAAGGACTTGTATTTAATTTTTTCAATTTAAAAAAAATTAATAATAATTTATTACATGTCATGTGAAAATCTATATGGGCCATTATAACCCCTCCTCACCATCTGATAATTTCTAGTTGAAGGCATAAAAATATCTCTTCCAAGTTTTTCATTAATTCCTCCTCAAGAAATTGACACAGTGGAAGTTCCAAAATTTGCTACATTCAGCTCCGTTAAACGAGAGCAATGGATCAAGGACATAGTCACTTTTACAACATTGTACTTGTCAAATCTTGAAATGTAGTAGAGGAGAAGTACCCTTCATGCATTTTGTTCTGTAGTGAGCTGTAAATTCTGGAATTGAAAATTCTCTGTATTTTGCAGGATTGTCTTCAGATAAAAGTTCCTTAATGGGAGCATAAGTCCTTGAAGATGGATGGAATGCTGGACTAAAAAAGCATGCAATAGAGACTCTTGGACCAACAGTTTTGGCCAGTACTCTGTGTTGAGCACTCTTGAATTTGTCATTTGAGATTAGCTGGCATTCAAGAATATCAGGAATTAGCCATATTGGTGAAGGATAACATATAATCAACTGAAAGAAGCCAAAGTGATAAAGTAAAGTCAACAGTTGAGATTCAAAACTAAACCATGGATAATGCCTAGAGATACGAAGTAAGAAAAATTGTCCCTTCAATACTCGTTTGAATTTATGTGGATGATATTCTCCTCTCCTATTAGTATACATTGGCCTTTGCTCTTACTAATTTTCTTTAAGTTGTAGTGCCTAAAAACTTCAGTTTTAGTCTGTATATATCCTTATAGGAACTAAAACTCAAGTTTTTTTAATACAGAGATCGGTTTCTAAATGAGTGTCACTTATAGATATTTAACTGATTAATAAACACTTTTTTCCAAATATATGACTATAAGAGAAGGTAGTATATGTTCGATTTTATCTTAAAGTCAGGTCTTAAGTGAAGTTGTCCAACAAATATATAAGTTACATTTCAAGAATTAAGGATGTGGCAGTTTAAGATATCAGCTACACACCAAGAATTGAGAATGTAGGACTTTCTCCAACACCTTCCTCTACATATGTCTACCAGAACAAATGGGTTATAAGCTCCGATATTATATTAGATTTCCTTTTTAAACCAATTGACCATAAGTAAAATTATCCAACAGATATATTAACTGTACCTCAAAAATTGAGGCCGCCAATGTGAGACTTTCCATCAGTATAATTTAAGCCTCAATCAAGAGATGAGAGTATAGTTCATAAGTTCTTGTTAATATGAACCTAATAAATATAGATATGCACTAAGGGGATGGTATTCGGTGGCAGGAAAAGAAAGACAAAGACATGCCTGTAGAAAATCACCAATGTTAACAACTAGAGCCCCAGGCACAGGGGTTACATCGATCCACGTGTCCTGATGAAGAACTTGGAGGCCACCTATATGGTCTTGTAGAAGCACTGTAATGAAATCAACGTCAGCATGCTTTATCGTTCCCAAAGTTAATTCTGATTCAGGACAGGAAGGATAGTAATGGCCAAAAGCAAATTGTCCCACATTGCAACCGATATCTCTTAAGTAGATTGAGTTCAGACCAAGAGCTTCTGATAGTAACTCAAACAGCAAAGTCCCTAGTTTCATTACTTGATTTGAGTAACCCACCAGTATGTCTCTACAAACAAATAAAACAAGCAAGTATGTCACTATATTTTAGGCCGAAGATAAGATAAAGAAAGAATTACATGTTATGAAAGCTAAATCATCACAATCAAAAAGTGTTGGATAACAAGTAATGTTTTATAATTGGGAAAAATGTGTTTTTGGTCCCAGTACTTTTGGTCAACCTTGGTTTTGATCCTTATAAATTTCTTCCCCATTGCTTTGACTTTGCTTCGGTAGATTATCATCATATTTCATCTTAAATCTCCTTCAGCTGTATATTGTTATCGTCAATTTTATGCAACTTATGGTAGTTAGCATACTAGGTTGTTAATTGAAACTTCAAGAAATAATTCCTAAAGTGAAGAAATTGAGACACTACTGGCAGTCTAACGTAAGCTGTAAAATCAATTTTGTTCTTTAGGGGAATACCATCTACTTTTTCCCATGCTAGCATGAATACCTGAAATTAGATTAAAAAAAATTACAAACAAGTTTGCACTGACTATAACGTGGTTGGTTTAGTCCAACATGCCTACAGGCTACATCACATACATATCCTGGTTATATTACAAATCTGAATCTATCAATAAAATAGGAAACTATGATAAATATCAAATTAGGATTTTTTGCCAAATCAACTAGTTCTTGGATTAGGAATTCATTTGATTACTTAAACCTAGAGCAAATATTACACAGCTACAAATCATGAAAGACAAATAATTTAAGCTGAATTGATGACCTGATTGAAACATGCACCTGCAAACAGATGGAAAGTCCTCTGGTTTAGGGGCAATAGGGGCAAGATCACAGAAGAAAGAGTCCTTCCAACTAGTTGGAGCTTTGGTATATAAATTAAAATTGCTATTATACATAAAGGGTCTTTGATCACGAGTATAAAACTCCTTCTTGACCTCACTATCTTGCTCAAAAAACCTTAGCACCCCATCTGACATCTCCTCCAGAGTACTCACAGGGATGCCATGATTCACAATCTGAAAGAAACCCCATGTCTCTGATGCTTCTTTGACTCTCTCAACAACCCTTTTGCGTTCACTAGGATCTTCATGAATTCTTGCCAGGTCTATAACTGGAATAGTGTAATCTTCATGGCCAAATTCTGAGACCCTCTTGAAATTATCAGAGGGATGATAGAATATGCGAGGGATCTTGGTAATTCCTGCATCAACAAGTCCTTTGACACCAAGTTTTGTGTCATCAAAAGCTTTGAGCTCCTTTGCTCTTTCTGAATCCGCCATGAACATCTCTTCTTTTTCACTTGTACTAGTGAACCCCATTTTCCTTCTTGTTGGAACTAATGGCCTTGAACTTCAATTATTGTCTTGAAACTGAAGAATTCAAGATCTCGGTGATTGAAAGATGTATTGAAGCAGTACCTACAATCTACAATAGAAAACAAAACCAAAGAATGATTTTGATAGACTTGGACACACAAAACAACAAACACAGGACCATTAATCAATAACTATGTTGATTTTGTTGTTGACGACAAGTCATGTACCCGTGATCTCGATAATGCACAAGCTTTTGGCATCATATAAAATTTATGGTGATCAACAATCACATCACACGTGCTTTTCATGGGTTGTGTTGTGGTGATCACACCATTATCTATGGGTTTTTTAACTTTTATTTTAGTAATTCTACTAAAATTATAACATGGTATTTTTTTAGAACTTGTATTTTAGTTTATTTATTATACAGGATAAATATATATTTTATAAATTAAAATTCATGATTAATAAATATTTTTAATATATAAATTATATTATAATTAAATCCAAGATAAATAAATATATATACAAATATATAAATTATATTTTAAATCAACAATGAACAATTTAGACTGTGCATGGTGTAAGGTTATTTTTAATTATTAATAATTTATTTTTAAAAAATTAGAGATAGACATATTAGAAGGTAGTATGAAAAAGTTTAGATAATTTTTTTTTAACTATTTGCAAAAATAGTGTATAAAATGTACCTTTAAAGGAGAGAAAACAACGAATATTAAGAAAGTTTAATAGAGATGGTAAGAAGAGTAAAAGACGTCACTTTCCAAGTTTTGTATACTATTTTATAAATAGAAAAAAAAACATTTAATTCTTTTAATTTAAATATTTCATATAATTTTTTAATTAACTTTTGATTTATTTCATGTAAATGTTTCTTTACTTTTCATGTTTCCAACCTTTAAAGTTTATTTTTTCATTTTTTTGTGATTATGGTTTTTCAAATTTTTAATTATCCGACTAACTTTATATCTCTAATTTTTTTATTAATGTATTATGGCATAAAATATAATATATAAGCCAAGTAGAAAAGGTGGACTATACCATAGAGAATTCAGTTGGTAATGAAGTGTACTCTTGTTATGATATAATAGTCCACAACTCTACACACATGGACTACCGTTAATCTCATTTATGCACCTGACCTTCATTTTATCTTCTCTCTTTCTCTGTCTCTCTCCACATAGTTTTCTTCTCTTCATTGTGCTATATATATAAATAAAAGGAAAAGCTACTATAGTTTTAGTGTTATTTTGCACTTGCGAATGGGACGATCACCATGCTCTGCTACAACCGCTACTACATATAGCACATTTTACAATATTTATGGGGTAGTTGCCTTTGTAACAAATGTTGTTATTGCTTTAGTTATTAACACTTAAAATAAGTCTGGCTAAAATAAAATATTTTAGGTATGTAATAAATTATTAAGTTTTGTGTTTGTTATTTGATAAAAAATTTCTTCACATTAAATTTCTAATGAAATAATAATTTTGTTTTTTAGTTTTGATATTTTTTTAATGTCTAATAAATTGACAAATTTTATATTTATTTTTTAATATATATTTTTTATTTTGAAAAAGACTAAACGAAAGCTTCCCGTTAAATATCGTCCCCCAGATTCTTTTTGGAACGCATCTGTACAATTTAGTGCTTCGTTCCTCGATCCACATGCAGCAGGTTTTTCTGTACTCGATATGTGTTCTTTTTTGTAGTGTGGTTCTCTTTATATATGTGAAGATGTTTACGTAAGACTTGAATGATTTATGCTAAAAAATGTGGAGTGTTCAGGAATCATTCTAAGCTCATAATTAATCTCTGGTGCTTGGTATAACTTTTGCTTTCAAGCCAATGCATGGTAACGTGCAGTGCTTCGTCTAAGTTTTGCTTTCATACTGACCATTCAACAAACGCACCAGACCGCAAGATTTTTATTATTATTTGGATATGTTCTATAAAAGAATTATCCTAATAAGATATTTTTTTCAAAAATGAAAGCAAAAAAATAAGAAATAAAAAAATTAATGCTAATTTTATTACAAAATATGAAAATGTGTAAAGGAAGAAGATTGAAATTTATAGAGTTTAACGTATTTAAATTTTTTTATTATGACATTATATATATTTTGTAAACATTTGTAATAACATCTTGATCATAAAAACAAGCTAGCAAGCCAATGATATTTGGTTATTGTATCTATATGCTGAGCAAACTCGATCATTATTCTTCTACTAGTAAGATATGTTGCAAGTGCGTCCAATATGTTTTCCTTTATGCCTGAGATAATTTTATGTCCTAATAGGCGGGCTACCTGCATCAACAAGATAATTTTTAAACACTTCTAAAATCCAAACAACTGGTAAAGACAATAATTAAAATCAATATAAATATAATTGATGTAAGATAAAATCATTTTTTTAAGGACAAAATATTTAGAAGCCACATTATACTAGTAAAACATAGTATTGTACTCGTGATATATAGCACATAAATTTAAATACACTTGAGTATATGTATTTGTGTAAAATGAATTCGAGTTAGATATATATTTAAATATTTTTTCATTTTAAAAATTTCATTTATCTCTCTTTTAATATATATATATATATATATATATATATATATATATATGGACATTATAAAATTTGATAAAAAAAAAACCCAGCTATATTTAATATCTATGGAGAGAAAAATAAATATTTTTTCATGATTTTGTTACTCAAAAACTTCACACAAAAGGATGTATTATTCTTATATTTGTATGAATATATAAAATGCTATATATTGATATGAATGACATTTGTATAAAGTGCGACGAAGAAGTATTTTATATCCATTAGAAGTATGTAGTAAAGTAGTGAGAAGTCAAATAAAATTTCGTTTGTTTGACAAGGCTCATATTTGAGCCTTTTGATCAAAAGTGGGTTATATTTTTTTTTTAAAATTATCAAATGAAAATGAAGGTAGTTTTTGAATTAAATATTTTCAAATGAGAGTAAATCATATGATCCCCACGGTTTTAAGATCACATAAGTCATAAGAAATATTATGATTTTTATCATTTTTAATTTGTTTTTATTGAAGTCATAAGAAATATTACAATTTTTGTCATTTTTTGTGAAGTATATAGACAGAGACCACATGAATTGCACAACACATGAAAATGAGTATATCATAACTTGAAAAATGATATGAGATTTTACGACTTTAAAATCATAGAAAATTAGAAACTTTAAAGTTCTAATATTTTTTACAACTTTGTTAAAAATAAATAAAAAGTAGAAACTACACAAAAAAGGTTTATGACTTTCGGCCTTAAAGTCGGACGAATTCATACGATTTATTTCCATTTGGGAATTAATCCAAAATCTACCCACATTTGATAAATTCAAAAAAATAAATGATTCCCTTTTAGTTAAAAGGCCTTCATATCTGAGGTGAGCTTGCTAGTAAAATACACAGATAAAAGTGAATTAATCATATCTAAAAGTAAACATTAATAAAAAAAAGAAAAAAAAAGTAGTAATTGGCAAAAGAAGAAAACTATACCAGATTGAGCTCTAGCGGGATACACGCATTGATTCATGGATGGAATGAGACAAGCCGCTAAAAGTGTGGATGAAGCAACATTAGGAGCAGTGAGACAACTCTGCACTAACATGAGTACATCTTCTCAAGACGGTTCGGAATTTTGTAGTCTCAGTGAGAAGTGTCTGATAATATTGGAGATGTTGATGGTTATCTAGTTTGGTCCTAGGAACTATGGGTGGTGATGGAATCCATGGGGGAATTGGATCTATTGGTTCAATTGGTGGTCCTCGTCCTGGTGGTGGGCTTGGTGGCCTGAATAATCGATAATTAACGTTGGCTATTTCATGCTGTACCAAGCATCTCTCCATAGAATCAAAAAGACAAAGACCCAATATTGCTTCACTTTCAATCTGGACCAATTCAATAGTAAGTATATTTTTAAATAATAAAATCTATGCATACTGTTATATATAAAGTTTTTTTTTTTATTTCTAATAACTAATAATAAATATTTTTTAAAATGTACCTAAAACTTGAATTTCAATTGTTTTACCTTTAAGTCCGTCCTACTTGTAATACTGCATGTTGTAGCAACATGCGGAGTGCACTGTGTCACGTATTTTTTGAATACGGGAGACTCATAGGCCTCAGGTTCGCTAAGAAGACCAATATCAGCGTCTTCTGTTGGATTAATGGCCTTACCAATATCAGCATCTCTTGCATTATTAATAGCTTTGCCAATATCAGCATCTTCTGCAACTAACGTACCTATGTATAGGAATAGAGTCATTAGTATCACTCTCATTTTCTCCATATATTATATAGTTGATTTTTCTTAGCTGTGATTATGCACCTTAATTTGAGTACATTTTGGTAGGTGCTCATGTATTTATACTAATACAATATTAAAAAAAAATACTAATGCAAAATGTGAATTTTGTAATGTAAATATAAGAGAATCTAGGAACTGTATATAAATAATGTTTATTATACAAAAAATACGTCACCTTTCAACTTATTATATATTCTGACTCATTTGATTTCCAAGAGCTAGGAAGCATATTGTTATGAAAGAAGCATCTAGATAATTGCATTTAACCAATTGGTATTATATATAGCGTTGGCTAGCTTAGGATTGGCTAACTTAGGATATGCTGTTTGTCAATTGCCTGCGATTTTATGATTTTCCTTTTCTGTTATTTTTGGGATATTCTTCTCTGTATCACAGCGTTTTATATGCTGTCTATGTAAGCATAAGCACATAACACCTATGTACTGAGTAAGAAGGCATTGAAGAAAATAATACAAGTTTTTTTTTTCTCTCTCTTGGGAGGCTCCTGGTATTCGAATTCTTGGATTATCATCTGCCTTCATAACACATATGTCTTTCTATAGTCACATAATTGCATTAAATAATAAAATATTTCATTGTTCTATTATAATTGGTAAGAAAAAAAATTATGTTGACACTTTCCCCCTTATTGCACCCAAACTCACCATAAATATATCCTTTATATATTAATGATGAACTATAAAATTTAGAAATAAATTAATGTAAGATTAATTTTGTAAAATTATTATTTTTATTTATTTATTACTTTTTTTATGTAAAAAAAATTAAGATAAGTATTATTATGGAACCGAGTAAGTATATTTTATCATTACACTAATTACTATGCATATGCATTCATTTTTTTTTATTTCCTTTTACTTTCCTTTTTCTTCGCTTGAAGAGTTTTTTTTATATATATGTATATTATAATCATGAACAAATTGTTTAAAGTGGTAAATTATGATTTAAATTTCCATTTAAAGAGATGTTTAATTACTTTTGAGAATTTAAATCCTTTAAAATAAAAGAATACGTTTTAGAAAAATACATAGTTGTGGACTTGTGGTTGTTGAATAAAACAATTAATGATTGCCATTCACATGTATAATAACATATAAATTTATGAAAATTAATTTCAACTGAATTTTTTAAAGAGGCAATACATTTTTGATGCGTGACTATACATGCGGCCTTGAGTAAGATTATTTCTTAAAAAAATAGTTAGGTAATTATTTTTTAATTATATTCAATAAATCATCAAATATTTGTGATAAAAAAATAGTATATAATTAAAATATATTTTACGGCCCATTCGTGTATTGGATAGAACACGAACTTCCATCAAGGCATTAATGTTGTCAAAAATTTGGAGAAATTCGGCTTAAAAAAAGAAGTTTCATTAAAATTAAGAGTCATTTCATTTTATTATTTAAAAATGTCTAGTATATATGTCTACTATACATGAAGTTTTAACTCATTAAAAAGGTGCATTATTTTATGTCATATATATGTGTGTTCGTGCGTGCTTGCGATTGCGTATTATGTAAATTGCAACATTATTCTTTTCGTTTTGAAAAAATAAATTCTATTTTTCTGATAAATAGGGGTAGGAATACACACGAGACCAACTTTACCAATCTGACCTACATTAGGCCAGATCAAGCCACACTTTTTTAAAAATAAATTAGATTAAAACTTTTATAAAAATCTATTTAATTAAAAGTTCAAATTTTAGGTCATTTAAAAAATATTTTTAGATCAAACAGGTCAATCTATTTAAGTAAATAGAAATAATAAATTATTATATTAATTATATATTTTTAATAAGATATTAAAATTACATACTACATTGATTTATTTTTTAAATATTAAGCATGTTAACCTAGATCGAAAGATAGTTTTACGCTCAGTTTAAAAGTTTTTAAAATAAGTTATCATGATAGTTATATTAGAGCTTAAAAATCAATAAATTATTGATCCGAATGGTATTGGATTTAATCACCTTTAATAAAATAAGATTTTAAGCTTAAATTTTGTGAATAGAGAAAACATGATTGAGAGGAGAGAAATATTAATTAGACCTTAAAAATAAGTTTATGAATTTGTTTGTTTAAGCTATTTTTTATAAAAAAAAATGTTCTTTCCTTAATAAAATAGGCTGATGGGCCTGTTTGTCTAAATTATTTTTAGAAGTAAATAGAATTTGGTTTTTAAAAAACAAACAATTCTTATTTACTTCTTAAAAACACTTTTTAAAAATTAATTTTAAAACTCATTTTTTTAAAATACATATGAACAACAACTTTTTTTATTTGAAGACTTATTTGCACGAATTATACAAAATAACACCTGTCATTATATTAAAGAAACAATCATTTTTTTACGGGAATTAAGGTACTTAGATAAAAAATGTTAACTAATCACAAGAGTTTGTTTACTTTCATATTTAACTATGTAACACTTTCTATCTCGACATACATATTTATATAAATATCATACATAAAGATGTAGAATTAATTGAAAAGATTTTATTCAATGAACATAAAAGAGTTCACCTAAGTAAAAGATTTACATCCACATTAATCATCAAATTAGAAACTTATCAAATATATGGTCCAAAACAAGACCGTCCAATTTTTACAATAAGAAACAAGTTAAGTAGTGAAATAACATAAAGTAACATGTTCAAAACATTATACAAATAATATAAAAAATCATGTCTCAATATAACATCTTATCATAGTATTATGTCTCATTGTATTTTAACACGAAATTCTTTAAAGTTATCCACCTAACAATTTCTTTTTATGAACACAAAGTTCAAGATCATCACAAAGTCTAAACACAAACAACACATGTGTCTTAAGGATTTAATCACATCAAGCTCAACTTAGCACAATTCACATCATTTTATCACTAATTGTGTAACATCATTTGTCTTAAGGATTTAATTACAAAATTACATTTCACACATTCATATTAATCACGTGTTCAAAATAACACATGTCAAGTACAACACAACATATCACCCTCACACAATTCATTACAGATCATCACGTAATAAGTCACGATGACCATTACATAAGCGTTATGCAACAGATACATTAAGATTTAATCTTATATGTAATGTGATATCATATTAGTGAAAATATTTGTGCTAAAGAATTAAAAAAAATAAAAAAAGAAAGAAATACCTGCAAAAAATCTCCAATGTTAACAACTAGAGCCCCACGCACGGGGGTAAATCAATCCACGTACATGTCCTAATGAAGAACTTGGAGACCACCAATATGATCTCATAGAAGCACTGTAATGAAATCAACATCGGCATGCTTTGGGGTTCCCATAGTTATCGTTCAGGACATGCAGGATAGTAATGGCTAAAAGCAGAAATCCCCTCAGTGCAACCAATATCAAGTTGGATTCAGACCAAGAGCTTCTGATAATAACTCAAACATTGAAGTCCCCAATTTCATCACTTGTTTTGAGTATTCCACCAGTATCTTTCTACAAACAAATGAAGGAAGCAAGTATAATTCCACATCAATTAGATAAGCTATAAGAAAAGAATTGAGCATTATAAAAGCTGAACCATCGATCGCAACTACTGTAAAATGTAGGATAACAAATAAAATATCGTATAGCTTCTCCATATATTTCCCTTGACCTGGCTTTAGTTTTTCACCATATTTCATCTTAATTATATATCACCTTCAATCTTAGCTGATGGTACTTTGCAATATGCTATGTTGTTTACTCAAATTTCTAAGAAGTAATTCTATAGGTGTGATCGTGTGAAGAATTAATTACTATTAACCTAACTCTAATAGAGTTAACTTAGACATAAACTCAAATTTAAGATGATACCATTTTAATAGTTGTTGTTGAGCCTATTAAATCACTCATTATCGGACGGTTATCATCTATGATGTTTAGTCCTATTAACTTAGAGATAAATGCTTTTTACACACCTGTTTTAACTTGAAAAATTTCTTTCTTTTTTTATTTTGTTTTAAAAAAAAACACCTTTCAGAAAATAAATTCAGAAAATTTTAAGAATATATTAATATATTGTAAAAATAAATATTCTGAAAGCCTACACTGTAAATTAAATAAGACTTAATTATTGTCCCATGCATTAATATTACAATGTTATTTGAGGACTAATTAATCTATATGCATGGGTGGAATGAGAGGTAGCAATATAGGGCTGTGGAATGCCAACTTCCAATGACATGTGGACGATAAGACCTGGTTAAAAGGTTCACTACCATTAAAGGAGGACTAAGATGTCAATATTTATAAATTGACATGGCTGTTTAACTGTTTTCACAAAACTTCACATGACATTCAATAAAAAAAAAAAAAAAATATCATACCTTCCGGCTACTGTATATATCAGCCATGGTTGAACATGTTTCAGAATTAATCTTTAGAAGTGATAAAATTTCTAACACTTCTAAAAATTAATTTTTGAAATATGTTTAATATATTTTGAAATTTAATGTCTGCAACATTTACTTGTTATTGAAATAAATTTTAGAACTGAATTTTCGAGATGTTTTTTAAAATAAAATTTAGAAAAAAATACAAGAGAGGGCGTATAAATAAATAAATAAATAATGCAAAAAACTATTGTCAACTTCACGTTCGACATATTATTGGCATTAGAATTTGAATTTAAGCATATATAATTTAATTCTTAAAAAAAATTATCGTGAATTTGAAACTCGGGTTACCGTTTAATTATTATTTGTATAAATTGGTACATTCATTAAGAAGTTAATAATATGGGAAGTTTATCCTCTTTTCTTGTTTTATGATAATTCGACATGTTTGTGAATGATCGATTTGTGGTTTATGATGAGTGGTTGTGGTTGATCATGATTATGAGCACTGTGAACAACAATAATTAAGAATGTTAAAAAAGAAGGAGAAATATCATTTGCAATTCAATCAAACTTCAATGTCAATATAATTTCCCATGTAAATAATTATATAATTCAGTCCAATGACTTTAATCAATTGACAAAAACGCCAAGCTATCTCCTCAACACCAACTTTTCATTGAAAATTCTCAAGAAATTTATGCAATGAAAGTTCTACAATTCAACAACATAATTATTCTCTGAAACAAAGGTAATGATATAAGGTTATGGAATCTTTTACCGACATTTTCCTAGTCAAATCCTGAAATGCAGTAGTGGAGAAGTACCATTCAGACATTTTGTTCTGTGGTGAGCTAAAAATTTAGGAACGGTAAATTCTCTGTATTTTGCAGGATTGTCTTCAGATAAAAGTTCCTTGATGGGACCATAAATCCTTGAAGTTGGATTAAGACCTGTGCTAAAAAAGCATGCAATAGACACCCTTGGACCTATAGGATTGGCCAGTACTCTATGCTGAGCGCTCTTGAATTTGTCATTTGAGATAAGCTGGTATTCAAAAATGTTGTGAATTAGCCATGCTAATAAGATGAGAGAAACCAAAGTAAAGTTAAAGAAAACTTGACTAATTATTTCTATTGGGATCTTCCCTTACTTTGGAAGATTCAAACATAATATTTTACTTAAGAGATCCAAACACAATTTTACTTGAGAAACCTGATTGATTACTTCATGTTGGTCATTCATATTCTTTTTAATTTAAAAAATTAAACCCCCTCTCATAACAGATGATATATATTTCACTTTAATCTAATTAAGTTAATGTAGGGTCTATCTAAATAAATTTCTCTATAAGTATTTATAGGTTGAAAAAAATAAGAAGAAAAAATAAATAAATTTTTTCGTAAGTTAAAATTAGTTTATGGATGAGTTAGAGATCAACTTTTGAAGAAGTTAATTAATGTGAGAGTGCTTCAATAATTTAAAATTTAAAACAAATCAGAAGGTAATATAACTTAACTATATTTAGGTATGTATCAAAGAAAGGGCATGTATAATTTAGAAGTTCAAGTTATGTTAAAATGAACATACTAAAGGGTTGGCATTCACTCCATGGGAGAAAAATATAATACCTGCAAAAAATCACCGATGTTAACAACTAGGGCCCCAGTTAGAGGGGGTAAATCAATCCACATGTCCTTATGAAAAACTTGGAGGCCACCAATATGGCCTTGTAAGAGCACTGTAATAAAATCCATATCAGAATGCTTTGCTGTTCCCATAGTTAATTCTGGTTCAGGACATGCAGGATAGTAGTGGCTAAAAGCAAAAAGCCCCTCAGTGCAACCAATATTGGTTAAGTAAGTTGGATCCAGACCAAGAGCTTCTGATAATAACTCAAATAATAAAGTCCCCAATTTCAATACTTCATTTGAGTATTCCACCAGTATGTCTCTACAAACAAATGAAGTGAGCAAGCATTGTGAAAGATGAATCATCACAACTCTAAAAGGTAGGATAGCAAGTAAAGCATTGTACATTTTTGCTTCCCCATATTTGCCTTAACTTGGCTGCTGTGGTTTTTTTACCACGTTTCATCCCATAAGGAGTGTTAGCAACACATTCTCAAATACATTGTTTTTAACACACTTTTATTATTGGAAACTACAAAATAATTAATGAGGTTCGATAAGAAGTGAAATCACAAAAATTGTGTGATTTCTAATAATTTTTAATCTAAAGAATATGTTTAAAAAGAATATATTAGATGTTGTGATTTTGAATAAATTTTAACCAATGAAAGATAGTGTCAAAAATTATATTTGAGAGTATGTTGTCAATATCTTTACATTCAATTTAATGTGGTTTAGTCCAACATGCCTACATCATATATATACTGGATTATATTACAACTCTGGATCTTTCAACAAAGTAGGAAGCTAAATAATAATCAAATTAGAAATATGGCTCAAAAGTGAAAAGTTCAACATGTTACTTTGTAACTTACTACTATAAACATTGAGAAAAATAGCTTGAGCTGAAACCAAAATTGGAACACACCTGCATACTGCTGGCAAATCTTCTGGCTTAGGGGCATTAGGAGCCAAATTGCAGTAGAAAGAGTCCTTCCAAGTAGTTGGAGCAGTAGTATATAAGTTATAATTGCTAGTGTAAAAAAATGGTCTTAGCTCACGAGTATAAAACTCCTTCTTGACCTCACTATCTTGCTCAAAAAACCTTAGCACCCCATCTACCATCTCCTCAAGAGTACTCACAGGGATGCCATGATTCACAATCTGAAAGAAACCCCATGTCTCTGATGCTTCTTTGATTCTCTCAACAACCCTTTCGCGTTCTCTCAGATCTTCACGAATGCTTGCGAGGTCTATAACAGGAATAGTGTAATCTTTATAGCCTAAATCTGAGGCCTTCTTGAAGTTATCTGGTGGATGATGGAAAATGCGAGGTATCTTGGTGATGCCTGCATCAACAAGTCCTTTCACACCAAGTTTTGTGTCATCAAAAGCCTTGAGCTCCTTTTCTCTATCTGAATCAGCCATGAAACTCTTCCTTAAACTTGTATACAAAATATTGTCCTGAAACTGCAAGGCAATACAAAATCAGCAAGTGAATGATCTAAAGAAACATTGACTAAAACAGAAAGAAACACAAGGTGAAGTTACGTTTTTAATTAGTAATGTTGATACAAGAAAGTAGCAGGAGATAAGAATGAAAGGGTTTAACAAACCAATGCAGGACGAAGGTAAGGCTTAATTAAAGCCTAAAACAAATGCAGGCTTGTACTAGAAGAGAATAAAATACTGCTAACACACACACACACACTGCGAAACACAGGACCATTAACCAATGACCATGTTGATCGAACTTTATAGTGGTGTCCACAATGCATATGCTCTCTGGATTATATGAAATTTAATTGATTAAGTTATTGTTCTTCACTTGGCGATCACATGCACTATTATTAATTTATATACAATCTATAGAACCGTGCTTGATTTATATGTATAGAGTTATATATTTCACTGTATAGGTTTATTAGAATATCACCAACCAAACTTGATAAAATATTATTATTAAGGGTTAAATACTTTCTTAGTTTCTATAAATAGGATAATATTTTATTTCAGACCTTCAAAAATAAATTATCTCTTTCTTAATTTCTTATTTACAAAAATGTGTCAAATATAATCATTATCCTAAAAAAAATCTCATTTTGACCTCTCATTTGTGCAATGAGAATAAGAACTACATAGACACAATTTCATAAACAAGTAATAAAAAATAATGAAATATTTTTAAGAGACTAGAAGTTAATTAATTTTGTGTTATTTCTCAAGCCTAGATTCATGTTTAGCTCTATTATTAATTTATGAAATATAATGTTTTTTATTTGTATTAGTATAAACATTTAAAAAATAAAATTACTTAAATAATTTTTAGATCTTTGATATATATCTTTGTCTTCAGTTTCTAGTAAATTTTATTATTACTCTGAGATCATGATATATTTAAAGTCTTATTTTGAATTTTTATCTTTAATTATATGAATGATATGACATTATCTTTATGATTAATATATATTTAAAAAGTTATTGAGACACAAAGATTCAAAATAACAATAAAAATTATCAAACATTAAAGTTAAAACAAAAATCAAATATATATCAACAATTTCAAACATAACTGAAAAAAACATATCGAATACAATTATTTTTTTTGTAGTAGGCTTATAGAATACAGTTGTCCTAACATGTGTGTGAGACAAATGTAGTGGACGATTCATGTGGGTAATTTCTTATGTCTTATGGCATCAATAAAATGCTAATCCCCCAATTTATCAAATTGACTGGTTTGTCCTTTAAAAAATAGATGATTCTGAAGTTGTCACAAGAATTAGAGGAACCGAGATTGGCCTATGAACTATGATTGTTGCCTTGACTACAAACCCAGAAGATTTGTGGGATAGATGCTTGCAAATTAGCATGAATGGAGTCATACAAAAGGCCTGTTTAATTTGTTGCAAGTAGGAGTGTGAAAAAAATTGATTCAAGATTGAACTAGATTAAAATCAAATCTAAAGTAGATTGATTTTTTTATGAACTAATTTAAGAAAAAATAAGTATATTATTTTATAAAATCAAGTCGATTAATCGAATTGTTACTCTAAAATCAATTTGGTTAACCGAACTGGTTTTAATTAAATAATTTTTTATTTAAAATAAATAGTTCAAAAATTATTTTAAAAATCTAGTTTAGTTTTCGGAATCAATTAAAAACTAATTGATTTTAGAATTAATTTTTTAAAACCATTTCAATTTTAAATTAATTTCTAAATCAGTTTAATTATTTGAATAAAAAATTGAACCAATTAAAATAGCTCAAAACCAATTCAATTTGTTTTTTTATCAAACTAATTTTTACACCCCTAGTTACAAGGTATTGTTAGTGAACTCCGAAGAATCCTGGTGTCTCCTGTGAGGATTCATGCTGCAAGTTGACGTACTTGCAGCATCGATCATGAACTTTTTAAGTTACAAATTCAGTCACATTCTTGACATAAAACTAGTACGTAAAGTCATGCATTTTAATAGATCGTGTTAATCCTGATATATATACTTATATACTAACAAGTACACACGGGCAAAAAAAAGGTAAAAATAACTCAATTTTAAATTTTAAACTCACAAATAAAAAATTGTTTATTATTAATGTTTATAAAACAAAAAGATATCATATATTCATATGTTAACAAAAAGACTAAATGTGAACAGAAAAAAGGTTAACATATACCTATCACACTTAAAGTACAAAGATTTCTTATAAAATTTATTTTAGGTTTCTCTTGTCATCGGATTAGTCTTATAAGTATATAAGTAATAATAAAATTAAGAATAAAATTTTTTATCGGTCCCTTAATATATTTTCAAATATTACCAATTTAATCTCTATAAAAATTTAATTCCTATATTTACTTAGAAATATGTGTTTTTAATCCGAAGAAATAAAGTCACATAATTTTTAATAGATATAGGAACATAAAAATATTATATTTTATAAGGACTAAATCAATATTTTAAAATATTTTAAGGAAATAAAAGTATATTTTATCTTAAAATATAACATTACACCGTAACAATAATTTCATAGATAATAGTAAATAAAACAATAAAATTTTTGTAAAATTAAAATATTATAAAAAAATAAAATATGTATCCGTACATAATGAGGTTTCAATTCTAATTCTAATTATAAAATAAAATAAAGTAATGTGATCAGATATCGATCACTTTTAAAATTATTTATAGTTTAAATTTAATATAATTTTTTATATGAAATTTTAAAATACGGATTAGATAGATAAATATTATTTTTTTATAGAAAGTTCTATAAAATAGTTTTTTTATAATATTTGATATTTTATATAAATTCATCTTATATATATATATATATATATATGACGAAATCTATTTGCTTAGAGTTACTTTTCATTATTTATCTCATAAAACAAAAAGATATCTTTAAATTCTTTTTCATTTCTTTTCTTTCACCTATATTAAATTTTTAATCTCTCTCACTCCTGGTCTCTCCTCTCTCCTCTCTCACCTTTCATCATATTTATCGACATTTTTTAATAATTTTAGGTCATATTAAAAGAAAATAAATCAAATTAATATGAAAATATTAGATTTTGAATAAGTTTTTTTTTCCTACAATTGATTAATTGATTGATTAAACTTCACTACTACTCTTCATCATGTGATGACTATTTTATATATGTAATTATGTTTTATTTATTATTATTAATTATTAATGGGAAGATGGAGATAGAGATCTAATACTAGTAGAAGACAAGGTGGTGGTGATGGTGGTAGGTGATCACATTGAATTGTAAATTGAAGCAAAGTATAAGTGTTCACTTACATCTTTAACAATTAACATCGCTTGCGTGACACCCTCAACTTCCTTTAAATATTCCAAATCCAAATCTTATACACATAATAATCCCATTTTAATATACTAAAACTTAATCAAATTGACCACCTTGTTCTGTTCACAGCCACTCTCTCTCTCTCTCTCCAACAATATTATATTTCATTTCGTGTTCCTTGCTTCACTCTCTCACTCTCTCAGAGTCTTCCACGTTATTCTCTCTCCGAGCTTCACTCTCTTTTCGCCTCTGCTAAAGGGAGAAAAATGGGGTTCTCCTCCTTTCTGGGTCGTGTTCTCTTTGCCTCCCTCTTCATCCTCTCCGCATGGCAGATGTAAGTGACCCCTTTCACAGATCTATCAGATTCGTACAAAGGACTTCACTTTCCACTTTGTTTTCGATTTTTGGATGTGGGTTTTCGTTTTCTCGCTTTTGGGGTTCAAGGATTGAATGTAAAGGGTGTGTGGCTTTTTAGGATTTGGAGTCACAAGTTTGAGTACATTATGATATGCTTGATAAATTGATTGGATTTGCTTTTTAGTTTAATATGCATCTACTAATAAATGGAATTGTTAATTTGCTAGAATGTATGTGATATTGTTGTAGATTGTTAATTGTTAGTATTTGTTAATTATCTTTTGAGCAAGGTTTTGAAAAATGTTCCTCCACTGTGATTTTGACCGCAACATCAAGGTTTTATGGGTCTCCGCGCCCGCAATTGTGGCCACATCAGCTGTATTTTTCCACAAATTAAAGATCATGACGAAATTGCGGCCACAATTTAAAACCTTGCTTTTGAGTATGCTGTCATGTTGAATGTTAAGTGGTTTTGAATATTAGTGAGAATCAATGTCCTATGAAATCTTGAGTTACATCGTTTTTAAGTTGCTTTTCCTTTTTAAGTTACTTCATTGAGGATTTTGAAGTTTGCACTAAGTACTCATCAGACTTTGATATCAAATAAGGTATGGAGCCTAAGCTGATAGATCTAATTGGGGGGCCAATTTTATGTGTCAAGAAACTTCTGGTTTAGGTTAAAAGTAAATCTAGTAATGTAAACAAGATAAGTCCCATTGTTTCCTTTACTAGCCAAAAACCCCATTAATGATCAAGCCACAAACATGAGATTCACCGACCGCAAATCTTGATGTTGATAAATTCTATGACTATCTCCATCTCTCTGCTTCAATTCCTCTGCCTCGTACACCAAACACTAATAGTAACTTGTTAATCGGAATCTAATTTGATTTGATATTGCAACTTCCCTAGAGGTGCATGTGCATCACTGGGTTATGATTTATTAAAACTTTTTACGTATGTCATATACCTTATTTGGGAAAAAAATAACAAACCAAATGTTAGGTACCTTGAGAAATTTTGGTTTGCTAATGTATGTACTGCTTTGTGTGGCAGAAATGCTTACATGCGAAGCTGTTAAAGTAAAATAGTTCTGTTAGAGCAAGTATTAGTACTTTTGTATTGATATAATGTTTATATTGCAAGGTTTAATGAATTTGATGCCAATGGTGGACCCATCTCGAAAGAGTTGATTCCCAAACTCAGTGTGGTGAAGAATAATTTATCCTCTAAATTGGGGGTAGCGCTACCAGATATTGATGTAAGGCCTTTTTTTTTTATCTCACTATCTTATTAGCTAAATAGATTCCATTATATACTTGTAGTTCCACTTCCCTTTCTAATTGAGATACTAAATACAGGCCCGGCAATTCATTGCTACCATCATATTTCTTAAGGGGGTTGGAGGGATTTTGTTTGTGTTTGGAAGCACATTTGGATCTTTCCTACTGGTAAGGGCTTGGTCTCTCAGTTTGTATTGTGAAGTTGTTATTCTTAATCTTAAGTGTATTTTTAAAGCTCCGGTCACTGTTGTGGTTCTAAAGAATTATAAATCCTGATTGGGCTTTTCCTCTTGTGTAGCTTCTACATCTAAGACTTTTGCTGTTGTTGTAGCTTTTGCATCTGGCGATTACTACTCCACTTCTGTACGATTTCTATAACCATAGCCCCGGCAAGCCTAAGTACAATCAGCTGCTGAATGATTTCTTGCTGGTTTGTCTAAACTTCTTTTACTTGTTGTCTTGCTAATTGATGGTTTTCATTTGTGTGAGAACTTGATATGTATTGTGGTTACTTTTGATGGCAGAACACAGCACTTTTTGGGGCATTGCTATTCTTTATTGGAATGAAGAACTCAATTCCCAGGAGTCAGCTCAGGAAGAAGACCCCTAAAGCTAAGACAGTTTAGAAAAAATAGAGCAAAAGATGTATTAGTGTGCCAAAATGCTTAGTTTCGGCATTAAGTATTTGATCTTCAGCTGAGTTTGGAATAGTTACTTAGACCTATTAAGATTATTTTGTTTATTTGTCAGATGGATTATAATTTGATTATTGATATGCTTCCCCTTTCACTTGCAATTCTATTTTACTTGGCACAAAGAAATTAAGCTAAGCTATGGTCAGATTTGGTGACCAATATTACTTGGCGAGAAAATAGATTTCCTTGCTGGGAGCAAAGTAAAAATTTCATACTAATACCCCTTCACATTGTTTGATTTTGGTCTAATTCATTATAATCCAAGCATGATTACAAAGATAAAATTGAGCAAATAATACCATGTAGAAATTGATTTGGGATATTAGGCCTTGTTTCTGTGACCAAAATTTGCCTTTGGTGTAAAATTTAATCTATGAGAACTAAATTGCAAAATTTTATCTTAACTAAATTGAGTGTGGTCTGTCATCTGAGGTGTTAAAATGAGATGTTTCTACATGAAAAACAAACTGAATCCCCAGTGAAGTGGTGTTGGATCAGCATGGTAGGTGTCATTTTGATGGGGACAAGTGGAGGTGTTAAGATGGATGAGTCATTGAACTGTGCTTTTTATGGAGCCACCACATAAATTCGACTCATAATGCTACCTACCCATGTATTCGGTCATGAATGAGTCAAGATTGTTCGTTATTTTTTCATAGTGCTCTAAGTGTGAGTTTAGTTGTGAAGAAATAGGAAAAAAAGGGAGAGAAATTTCTAAAATTATATGTGAATCCTACTTTTTTTTCTATTTTAATTTAAATATTTTTTAAAAAATTTCTTCCGTTCTCTAAAAGAAAAGAAAAGGTAATAATAGTATGGTATAATGGATTTACTTTTTTTTAATGGTATGATACAATGAATTGACTCTACATAATTTCAACTTCTAAATTATTTTATTATATGATTTAGAATTGTTTTAGTCTTGAATAATTTTTGTGATATATGATCGAATTTTTTTTTTTTTTAAATTATAAACTTAATCACGTGTAACATAACAATTAGTCATGTTTGTTACCATATGATAATGTGAGATCATGTAATAATTTTTTAAGTCTTGATATTAACCTGTCTTGACATAAGTTAGCAATTGTTGCCAACAATCTAATTAGGTACAATTGTTTATTGTTCACATGGATTCCCCTGTCCTCAAGTGACCAAGTAAAGATGCCAACAATCTAATTAAGTACAATTATTGATCACATGATTCCTCTACCCTCATGTGACCAAGTAAAGATGCAACGGGCCTTAATCAAAATGCAAGGATGGAAAGTGGGGTGGAAAAAAGAGAAGTGGTCCTATAGTGGAATGCTTATGCAGAAAAATTTCTTTCTTTCTGCAGGTGGTAGCAGAAATTTATCATCCAATTCAATTATTCAGATGCAAGAAGAGCGGTGATGTCATATATTATTATATTTCTTCGTAGTCTTGCATTCAATGGAGTAGAAGTAGAATTTTCCCATATTCACAGCAACAACAAAGAAAAAAGAAATAGAATTTCGGCATAAATCCAGTGGAAGTAAGAAGAACTACTTGTCAAACCAACCACAAAAAGAACGCATTTGACAATTTTACTCTAGCTCTAATATAAACGGTTCAAGCAATGAAGGTTAAACGTTTTTTTTACGTAGCAGTAAAGTTAAACTTAACACCTCAAATAACTTGAGGATTATTTAGCTCAATTTCCCTACAATTCCAAGGTTTCTTAAGTTTTTTTCACCGTTGTATTTATATTTAGAGTAAATAATTTATGTACCAATCGTGGAGCTCCTATGTGTATACAGAAAACCAGAAGTTGATATCAACAATGATTTCTAATTAATAATAGTATAATCAACTAGAAGTTGATATTAAGAATGATTTCTAATTAATTGATGGTATAATTTTTTTATCGATGAATAAAGATTAAACTAATTTATTTATTTATATCTAGACATTTATAATTTGGTGGCCGATGATGCTTTTGGTCAAAATACAAGAAGTATAGATGCTTGTATCATATGATTGTAGAACCATACACACTGTATTATTGATCACATTTCAAATTCATTCTTCGTACATAGATTTTTTATTTTTTGTTTTCTCATACTCTTAAATTGTTGTTTGTGCAATTCAAATTACAAGTAATCAGATCTTAGAAACGATGGTTTTGGGTGTTAATCCCAAAGCAGCACACACTTCAGGGTACAAACTCTTTCTGATTTCCGCATAAGCGTCCCCAACCCACTTTCTCCGTGCTAACTCCTCCCCCAGGCGCATCGCAGCCTCCACGGTGCCCTCCGCGCTATCGTGCGCCGAGTGCACGATCCCCATCTCCACCGCCCCCTCCGCCCTAACCTTCCTTCCGGCCAACACAACGTCACGCAGCGCCGCCGCCGGGATCTTCGCCCCGGCGACGGCGGCGAAGTATTCTGGAAGAGTGATTCCCAGGTCCACCTCCGGAAAGTAGATCACACCGCGGTCGGCGCGCATGAGGACGTAGTCGTGCGCGAGGGCGAAGATTGCTCCGGCAGCGGCGGCGTTGCCGGAGACGGCGGCAACGGTGGGGATGGGGAGGGAGAGGAGCGCGGCGAGGACGGGGCGGAGGGCGTCGGACATGCGGCGGAGGCGGAGGCGGGCGGAGGGCTGGTCGCCGGCGGCCTGGGCCCAGCGGAAGTCGAAGCCGTTGCAGAAGAATCTGCCGTGCGCGGCGGTGAGGAGGGCGGAGCCGGCGGTGGCTTGGGACTTGACTTCGGAGAGCGCAGCGAGGAGGGAAGATAGGAGGGTGGGGTTGAGGCGGTGCTGGTCGTCGAATTCGCTGGTTAGGGTTAGGACGAAGAGGGGTCCTCTCTTCTCTAATGTGCACATCGTGTTGTTTCTTGCCAGCGTGTGAGTCATTAACTCGTGCCGCTAATGTAAGAGATAAGGTATATTTAAATTTAAAATAAATATATTACTTTTATCACTCATTTTATTTTTATAATTACAAAATATCCATTTTAATTGAAATTATATTAGGGTAAAATTAACTTATAAGCTTAGAGTTGAAAAATGAAAAACTTATTATAATCGATTAATGTTTAATAGGATTAACTTATAAGTTAATTAATAAATATTAAATAGCATAAATAAATATATTTATTATTTAACTTTTTTTTTAATAATTTATCATCTTAAAAATAAGATAATAATTTTTAAAATTTTATATTATATAAAAGACAATATTAGGATCACACTTGAAAATCCCAACCCTCATTCCTCACACACACACACACCAAATGCAATCCAAATTGATGAGGCTGCCAGAAGTGGCTTTCAAGTTTCAATATCTTGGGGTAGAACAATTTGAAGGTTGAGCCAGCCATAGCAAGATTTCCAAAGTGTGTCAGCAATAAATCAGATACTTCAATCTAGGACTCATGTCAATCAATTATTTCATGGAAAAGCAAATCATATGAAGAAGAGGACACATGGAATTAAATTATTTTTAAACTTTTTTTCCTTATTTTGTTTAGTTTTAGAAATAAAAAATACAAAACATATTTTGTTTCACGGCTAATCAATAAGAATGTAAAAGATGAAATTAAAATCAGATTCTATCCCAAAACATATGCCACTATGCTAGCAGTACATTTCTTCGAAATCTTTTTTTTACCATTAATTAACAACAACGGTGAATATTTATTGATAATTAATAATTTCAATAAAAATCTGCCATTAAACTCTTAAGTCTTACCTTTTTCAACAAGTAACCATGCCATATCAGCAATGCATTCCTTGAATTACTTTCACAACGTTGACTTTGCCAAGCTGTTAAGAATTAAGATTAATAAATTAATAAATATTTTTAATGCTATAATATAATAAAATGATTTAATTTTCAATATATCTTTAATTCTTATAAATATATAACAAAATTAATCATCAATTAGTTTATTTTTAATATGATTTTTAAGTTTAAATATGTTTTTTTCCATGTAGTTTCATATTTTTTTAATTTTGTTTTCCGAAAAAAAATTATTTATTTTAGTTCTTGTAAGTTTATAGTTTTAAATTTTTTATTTCTGGTAAGATATTTTGTTATTTTTAGTTTTTATAAATTTATATGTTTTCCATTTTAATTCTTATAAGTGTAAACTTATGAAATTATAAATGAAAAAAAATTGAAATTTAAAAGAACTAAAATATAAAAAAAAAAACACACACACACACACATAAGAACTACGAATAAAAAAACTTGTAAAAATCAAAATTTAAACATTAGAAAAATAAACAGATTTAATGAATAAAAAAGCAACTAACTTAAAAAATAAACAAACTTTTAAAAAACACTAATTTAAGACTAAAATTAGAAAAATAAACTTACATTGAATAAAAAAAAAACTAACTTACAATGACCAAAAACAGATTTAAACATTGTTAATGAGTAATGATAATTCTATTTCAAACTTAAAAAAAAAAAAAAAACTGCCCAGTCTGCTTTTGCTCTGTCCTCACACAGCCGCTGGTGTTTAACTGGAACCCCACTTCAGGTTTGTCTTTTTATTTCAGTTAACAATATATGTATAAATAGTACTCCACCCACAATGAAATTTCCATCTTTCCCATGTGAAAACGTTTCTATCTTAGTACTTTATTAGATTAAGGGTCTCGTTTATTCAGCAAAAAACTCACCTTTGGGCACCTCTTCGTGAAATGTGTTGTTCTCTATTGCAGAATAGCTTGGAAGACCTATACAGTCTCTTGCGTGTTGAACCTTGGTGCAACTTGACATTGTATGTCAAGAATGTGATGCTATCTCATAAATTCGTTTGTTGTTTAAAGAGTGAATATTTTATTTTAAAAACCAGTAATTATTTTTTAATTTTGGAAACATCTGTATAGGTGGCAGAAGTTAATTCAAAGGCCTTATGAGAATGGTGATCCAAGATCCCTGGAGTTGGCCAAGGTCATTTTGAGGATGCTGATGTTAAGAAGAACAAAGGAAACGAAGGATAAGAGAGGTAGGTAGTCATTCTTCTCACTTCACTTGAACTGTGTCCCTTTTGAAACACAAATGTATATATTTTTTCTAATCACAATTTTGATTTCATACATGTTTTTCCAGGCCGATACTTTTCTCCCGCCTCCAATTGATATCCAGTTGATTGAGTGTGAACAATCAGAATCTGAACGGGACTTTTATGAAGCCCTTTTCGAGAGATCTGAAGCAAGTTTTGTGCCACAGCTTCTGATTTGTGCTTGGATCTGAATAACAACCTGTTTCACTTTTATCAATTTTGATAAAGTCTAAAAATCTGTTAATAGAAACCGTTCTCAAACCTAGTTTGTTCTAGTAACTGTTAATAGTTTTATGTTTGGCACGTTAACTGCCATGCAACTCTTGAACTTACTATCCAATGCAAACAGGTTCAATTTGATCAGTATGTTGCACAAGGAAAGGTTCTTCACCATTATGCAAATATCCTTGACCTACTAATGCAGTTGAGGCGGTGTTGTAACCATCCATTTTTAGTTATGTGGTAGGTGTGGCAAACACATTAAAATGCTCTTACTGTTTCCCTTTACCAATTCTTCTGCCTCTAACAAGATTTTCCCTTGTATATGAAGCGGAAGTGATACCCAGAAACGTGCAGATTTAAGCAGACACGCAAGAAGATTCCTTCAGACTAATACTGAATGCCCCGAAGAAAGCAATCAAAATGATCCTCGGCAGCAAGCAGAGTTGAACAAACTTGCAAGTAGATTACTTCTAAAATCTGCTTCTTCTTCGCACTCGTTCAACCTCATGCATACATTGCCGAGGTTTTGGAGGATATTCAAAAGGGTGACATTGTAGAATGTTCTATATGCATGGAATCTCCAGAAGATCCTGTGTTTACACCATGTGCACATAAATTTTGTAGAGAATGTCTATATAGTTGCTGGGGCACCTCAGCGGGTGGTAAATGTCCAATCTGTCGTCAATTGCTCCAGAAAGACGATCTGATTACTTATTCATCTGAAAGTCCATTCAAGCTCGATGTTAAGAACAATGTGACGGAGTCTTCAAAGGTTTCAAAGCTATTTGAATTCCTGCAACGTATTTTGAACACATCAAGTGAAAAGAGTATCGTCTTCAGTCAATGGACATCATTTTTTTATCTGTTGGAGAATTCTTTGAGGAGGAAAGGAATTGGTTTTCTGAGATATGATGGGAAGTTGACTCAGAAGCAGAGGGAGAAAGTTCTGGATGAATTCAACCAGACAAGAGAGAAAAGGGTAAGCAAAGTTAATTTGAACAATTTATTTTTTTAGTTGAAAAAAAAATATCATCACAGAATCACTGTTTTTTCATTGTTTCAGGTTATGTTGATGTCACTAAAAGCTGGTGGTATGGGCTTGAACTTAACTGCAGCTTCAAATGTTTTCATTATGGTATGCTATGCCTATTTCCTTTGTCTCCATTGTCTATCCTGTGCACAACTTCATTTCTTCTGTGTTAACTTTTTTTGTATTGTAAAATATAGGATCCATGGTAGAACCCTGCAGTTGAGGAGCAAGCAATAATGAGAATTCATCGAATAGGACAAAACCGAAGGAAGAGTTGTAGTGAGAAGATTTATCGTTAAGGTTAGCCAATCCATTTTAGAACATAAAACATGCAATCGTACTCATCTTAAACCATATTGCCGACTTCTTATGGGTCAAATGTTTCGGTTTGGACTTGGAATATTCAAAGTCCCCTTTTTTTCTTTTTGCCAAACGGTGCTGTTAATTGATAAGGCAGCATTTCCTTTCTTTTCTCCTTGTTTTTTCCTAACAAATGCTATGGGTTGCCCCTTTTATTATTTTTGTTTGGTATGACCCCTTTTGATTATTTTAAATTGCTTTGCCTAGAGATAGTTCAACCGTACAAGTACTTGGAGCTGTCAAATATTTATACATTTTATGACTATTTTATTGTTTTTGATATCTTTTTTCTCCTTAGTTGGGTAGAAAAACCATTTTCTCACGTTTTTCACAAGTAGTTTCACCTCACCTTATCCTTTTGTTGGGTCACATAGTCTTAAAAAACTTTTCTTGATTTAGTTTAAATTCGCACGTTTTGTTGACTTTCCCTTTTCCCCTTGTTTTTTGTTAACTAATAGTAAGATTTATGGGGGTATTGTGAACAGGACACGGTGGAAGATCGCTTGCAACAAGTTCAAGCTAGGAAACAAAGGTTGATATCTGGTACCCTCACAGATGATGAGGTTCGGACTGCTAGAATTCAAGATCTCAAAATGCTTTTCACACGAGAGTTTATTTATTTAGAAGGTGATTTATTTGTCTATTTTTTTAGATCTAGGAAAGCCAATTTTGTATAGATTGTTGGATCCTTTTCTACAGCAAAAGGCTTCTTTTTTTCTTTTGTGTACATACATGAAATGATGATCATTAGACTATTCTGAACTCTAACAAAGAAGCCCACTGTTTTGTAAATCTTTCAGCTTTAGTGGTTATTTTCATATTGGTCATTCAATTACTGTTTAGAGAGAATCCGAAACCTGGTATCAAATTTAGTAATTTATTATTATGTATGTAAAAGGTGAATCAATAAAATATAACCTGTGGCACCAACTAAAATGTAAGTGCTTTCTCTACAAACGAAAACAAACAACGTAGTCCCTAGAGAAGCGGAAATGGAAAGCCTATTATTAATGATTATGATTTGCTGAAATGTGTTAATGTGTTTTAATAAGCTCGAATGCATAAGTAAGCTTTATTAAGCCATCAAAAAAATTTATTGACTTCGTATGTTTTAAGTACTAGTTCAATAGAGTAATGACAAATTTTCAAAGTAAGATTTACAGATTTATCTATATTCTTTCATGTTTGTTTACTTGTTTCAGTATTCAATCTAACTCATTTATCTTTGTTAATAAGATTAAGATATAAGATGAGTTTATTTCTTTATTTTTACGACATTATACGAGCATATTTTCATTTTTACGTATAGTAAAAAAATGAAGAGTGGTTTAAAAATTAAGGTATTGAAATGTCATTGTACTAAATTAATTTTCATTTTCATGAACTTTCATGCATTTAACAGTATAAAGATTTGTGGCACATCCGGTCTTTATTTTTTCTTTTTTTTAAGAAAATTATCATTTTTTTGAAAGTCAAATTATGTCATTATTTAATTAAAATAATGTAAAAACAAATTGAAGAAAGTTAGTATTTTAATAAACTAAAAATATTGTCACTTTCATAAAGAAAACCAGCACGGTGCAACAGAAGGGGGTGTGTGGTGTACGAATTGGGGACTAGAGTGCGGCGTGGTAGGTAGGAAGAGAAATTGGAAGAAAGCGATTGCAGGTTGGCGTGAGTTAAATCTACTCCATGTCAAATTATTGCATTTAACTGGATGTTAAAATTGATTTTAATTATAAATTTATATTAAAATGAGAATTTTTATTAAAGTGTAAAGAAAAAAATCAATGCTAAAATATATTATCAATATTCCTGTTCAATATTGTATCAATTATTTTACTTTAAATAGAAACTGTATTTTTTTATAAAAAAAAAAAAATTGGGATAGGAATTAAAGGTGAACGTGACGCCCTACCTTCTTGACCGGTCAGATTTGGATTTATTAGATAGCCTGAATTTGCAAGTGGGACCTTGGGCTATCATAATAAGACTATTGTTAGGTTTCCTTACTATATTTGTTCAATAATATTTTAGGACGCAAAATTAATTAAGCTAGATCATCCTTTAAAAAAATATTAAGCTAGATCAAGAACTTAGTTAGACGATTAGAATACGTCGATTGTTGTAAAATTTTCTAGTACTTATTTTCAATTTCTACAAACAAAAATTAAATTATGACAAGTGTCAAAATTAACTATACGTGAATACTATGGTGTTTCATATAGTTTTTAACATTTTACCAATTCAACTATAAAATTATATATTACTTTAATGATCATATATTAAAATTTAATAAATTTTGTAATTGAAAATTATTTTACAAAATCAAATCAAGTTAGTTTCCTTCCAAAAATTTACTCTACAATTGAATGCAAAAATGCATAATTGGCAGTCAAGGTTGGACCTCCTTTTTTATGCTGTCTCTCTACGAAAGTGTAGGGTTTTTGTTAGATTAGCCTTTTTAATAATTTGATACTACTAAATGCTTTATGTGGTGCCTATCTTTGACCATGATTCCGCTTGGCTCCCTCATGTTATGTATCTTATATGAATCAAATTTAGTAATTTACATTTTAATCCGCTGGGAATTTCTTATGCCTGATAGCAAAAAATGTTTCTTCATCTTATTTAAATGTTAAACTAGAAAAAAAAATTGAATAGATGAATTAAACAACGTGTTATAAAGTTTTAAAACTATTAGATATTTGCTGTAAAAAATATATATGAGATATTTCATTAAATGAATTCAAATTAATGTGTAATATATATTTATAATTCTAAAATATAAGTGAGATTTGACCGTAATTGTCTAAGAAAACATTGGCCGTAATATTATCTAACTACAAATGTGTAATTTTTCTAAAATTAGGTATTCATAATTGTTAAGATTATATCAAAATATTCAGAAGAAACCAAACTCATATAACTCATATTTAAGCAATCGAGCTATATACTTCCTTTGTAATTAATAAATAATTAGTTTATCCTTGAATTAGGTGATCACTTGATGAAATAATGACTATTATTATGCGTTGTTAGCGCCATAAATGTAGTTCATGTAATACAAAACAGGTTCTTATACCCTACATCCTTGCTTCCTATAAAAGTATAATATTCTGCTTATATATATATTTTTAGGCTTGATTGCGCTTTTTAACTTTCACTTTTAAAATAAATTTCACTTATAATAAATTGATTTGGCACATTAATTTCCTCCTAACTTAGTCAACAGCAAGAGATACAACACGTTGTAGACTTGTAGACTTTAGAAAATGCTTTCAATATTCATCTCTTAAAACACAAAGGTTTAGGAGAAATGGAAATTAAAAATAGTTTCTACAAATTATGATTTCACACCACAATTATCAAATATTTTTGCTCTGCGATGAATGATGATAATTTGGTAGAGGTCTAGAGATGCTTCAGTGATTAGAGGGGGTCTTCTTGCATGAAAATACTCTAATGGTTAAATTATTAACAAGAAGACAACTAGATTAGAGGGGGTCTTCTTGCATGAAAATACTCTAATGGTTAAATTATTAACAAGAAGACAACTAGAAAGTATAATTAATATTATTATCTTTATACAATTCAAAATACTATTAGAATCACTAAATCAATCAATATCATCAACACTTTTAATTTTTATTCAAATTTCATTAATCAATATTAATTAAGATTTGACTTTAACAAAATAGTTTTTTTTTTTTTTTTTGCATTAGAATAACTTGATCGAAAGCTAAGAACTAATTTTTTGAGCGATTGAGATCCATTTAAAAAATTGACATCTTTCAACGTATGTTTTTTCTTCATGCATAAATCAAACTCATAATCACATACTTAAAATACAATATTATTTACTAACAACATATACGATGTTAGTTAACAAAACATATTAAACTTTAAATAGTGAGAATTATAATCAAATATAAATAATTAAAAACAAAATTTAATTTTAATTTAGTATCCATGTAACTTTTTTTACAATCAATAAAAGAACATCTTAAATATAATTTTATTTGCAGTAAAAAATTAATTTTGAAATTATTTATGATAAAAATAATTTTTAATAATATAATAATTCAAGATTATTTAGATATATAAAAAATTACACTATAAATATATTATAATTAAATTATTAAGATATTATTTTGGCTCATTTCTCATTTTTTTTATTTTATGTTTTAAAATCTCCAATTTAAAACTTTATGTTTACAAATGGATCTATTTTGTTCATTTTCATTAGTAACGTTAAATATACTAATAAAAATGTCTATTTTGATTTTTTATGTTTTTTAAAAAAAATATCATTTTAATTGTTTATGTTTGTAATGTTATCTAGAATAGTCTTTTTATTTTTATTTTAAAATAATTAACATTTTACGTGATCCAGGGACTGACACAAGAGCAACAATATATTTGGTTTTTAACACAAAATTTGAAATAAAATTTTTACTTAAAAAACATTTCAACTATTCAATTGTAATTGTCGCATAAGAAAAAAATATTTATAAAATAATTATTATTTCAATTTTTCAATAAAACATTAAAAATGATATAACATTAATTTTATAAAAAAAAAATCTGGTTAAAAAACAAGGATGGAGGGAGTAACATAGAGTATGATATATCATCTAAAGTCTAAATTAACTAGCCGTTGGTAAAAAAATAAAAATGAATTTTATTAACAAAAATATACTAGAGATACGTAGGGAAACACTAGTTATACGCCACGGCCCACGTGTATTATGATAATCCAAGCCGAGCCGAGCCGAGCAGAGCTGAGCCGCATCAATCATTTCAGTTTAAGATTCCAAACGTGTGCACCGCACGCCCCTCTATTTATACCCCGAAACCTCAACTCCCACCCACCGTTTTTCACTTTTCAGTTTTCTCTCTCACAAACACACTCCACTTCTCTTCTCGCCGTCGATCTCACGCGCTGCCGCGCATGGCCGAATCCCACAGAACCCGACCCTCCCGCCGGCAGCCCAGCCGCCTGCAGAGCCGCGCCCCGTCGTCGCTCCAGATAAACCGCACCGTCGAGTGGAACGTCGCGATCCCGCTGCTGTCCCCGCTGGTCTCGTCGCCCCCTCCGCCGCCGCAGAAGGACGAGCCGCCACCGCCGCAGCAACAACGCCCGCCGGAAAAAGTTGTCTTCAAAAAGTGGCAGCACCCCGCCGCACCGTTTTGCTACGAACCACCTTCGCTGGTTCCTCCTTTCGTTAACGTGTAAATAATAAATAAAAAAATGAAGAAAAATTATGAATATTTCTTCTAACATCTTTTGTTCATTTTCATTTTCACTTTTTTTTTTACACATAATATACCCTTATCGTAAGTAATAAGAGTAAGACCCAGTATTTTTTTTTAACTTTTTTTCTTTTTTTATTTGTGGCTTTAATTACTGAATAGAAGTGTAAGTTTGAAACCCTTATTATTATTATTATTATTATTATTATTATTATTATTCAATTTTTGTAATCGTTTTTTGAGCATATAGGAGGGTTTAATTCGTGTGTGTGAGTAACTGATTCCTTTTACAGGGATTTTGATTCAATTCAACGTTTTATTTCTTATATAAACAAATTTCGTTTTCGAAGGTTGTAATGAATTTATGAAAATCATGAGTATATAATATGATGGAGGTTTTTTCTTTTAATTAAAAAGTAAAAACGAAAAAATTATATGCTTATAAGCATGAAGGAATGCAATTGGTATTTTATATGTTTATGAATTTGCGGGAAAATGTTGATGGAATTGTTTTTATTCAAGATGCATCGTGTTTGTATAAATATATTTGACATTTGTGGCAATGAAATTGAAAGGTCATGTGTTTCCTGTTTGTTTGCTTGCTTGCTAAAGTGACTTGTTTTTGTGCTTGCTTTCATCGTTTTCTTTGAAATGTTTTTTTACAACTCTATGCAATAATATGTTTTTTCCTTTTATTTAAAAATAAAAAGTATTTGTTATTTATAAGATGAATAAAAATAAATGATAGTTGTTTTATATTGTTCTTGGTCTGGTTAAGCTATTCCATGCAATTCAATCTCAAAAGGCCCAATGTTCCAATGACTCGAGAACCATGCTTGTTGGTGCAAAATTTTAGATCATGAACATATAATATGTTAATAACAATATTGTAAATTAAGGGGTTTTTTGCCCAGGTAGCATTTCACGCAAAACATGGATCTCAAGTACAATCTGATAATAACAGCTTAAAAAAATTATGGCTATGTTTGGTTTGTCAACAGGGAACTCTAAACTCAATTTGAAGAGAAAAATGAATTTAACATCATATTTAATTTTTCTCCTAAATTATGTTTAAAGTTAAAATTTGGTCTGAGAAAAACACCTAGTATTCATCTTTGTAAACTTAAATTTGATCTAAACTTAAGTTTATAAGCAGTAATTCAAACATCTTAAACATGCCCTAAGGTGTTTGCCTCAATAGTACCTCTCATGTATTATCACATAAGAAACATTACTTTGACCAAGAATGTTAAAAATATATTATTTGATGCATTCTTTCAAACATTTTATTTTAAAATCAGAAGAAAAATCATTAATGTGGAATCAACAAAATTTTATCGCTTTTAATAAATTTTAACCAATAAAAAAGTTCAGAAATGTGTGTTCTGTTACCTTGACTCATGAGAAACCCAATGAAAAATAAGCTTAAAAGGCTTAAGGTACAAATTCGCACTAATGTTATATACTTTATATCCAAGATACTTGAGCACCAAAGTCCTTCTAGGTGCTATACCGGAACTCGACTTGCATATATTCATTAGAGATTTGTGAATTTATTTAATGTTAAATGTAATATGATCAGTTATTTAAGATTTAAATAGAATTTAATTTTAATACACTAAATAATTTTACATTATTAACTAATTACACATCTATAATTTATAAATAATTATTATAAAAATTAATAACTTTCAATTTGATGACAACTTATGATTGATTGGTAATATAACAGCGTATTCAAATTAAATTCTTAAACAATGAAACTGATTATTATTGTGAATATAGAGAAAGAACGGTTTGAGCATTATCCCTAACGTTGGTGATTTTCTTTTGGCAAATTGCTAACACATTCTAAACTCATCCTTGGAATTTGGTGTGGTTGTGTATGCACCATGTCACGAAATCACCTTCTTCTAACAGTAATAGTCATTTTCTCAGTACAAATTATTAGCAACAAAAATAGGACCACTTTTTGATAGGCATGTAAGCATACAAACACCTATTTTAATTTATGTCACCCTATTCGACATGTGTAGTTCAGAACAAGAGTAATACAAGAAGTGTCTATTCTACGTGTGAAGAGAGGGAACAAGTAGGACAACAAATTAATGACGCCGAGCTAGGTATTACATTACTGTCATCAGAGTATTACAGCTAGCATAACTGGACAGGTTCTTCTAGTTTCGTTCTTTAGGTAATTTTTTAGGAGAAAATAAAATTAAGAAAACCCCTTCAATTTCATTCTCTGTGTAATATTCAGATTGCTTGGATTTGATCTTAGTGTTATGATATTGGTGATAAAATTTGGTTATTAATTGTATAAACTATAATAATCAGAAGAGAAAGTGTGAAAATTATTGTGATTTAAAAAAAAATTGGAGTAAATTGTATTTTAAAAATAATTGACATGAAATCCTATACATATATATATGGGCAACGGTGAGTGTAAAACTTGTGTATTTAGTTCTACACACAAGACTATTATCAAAACATACTCTCACGATATGTGAAATGGAGGTTGTAAACTCTTAAGTTATTAAATTGTATTTTAAATGGAATTGACATGAAATCCTAAACATTTTTCTATAATTTTAGACACAATAGGTGCCATTTTTATTATATATATATATATATACACAATTGCATAAAGACCCGTCTGTTTTGTAGGGTCCTGATACCGTGTGCGCTGCAGCTAGGGAAAAAATTTCTTCCTTCTATTCAATGCACGTTTTTAGTATATATAGCTAACCAAACGAAGTTATGTTTTTCTTTTTCTTTGGGTTGTTGAATGTTGAGGTATATTTAAATTCTACAGAGGGTTTTATCTTTTAAGGGCATTTTTGTAAGATTTTTTTACGTGCTTTTTAAAGCTATCAGGTTGTGTTATTAATTTTCAATATTGGGTCTATCAATGTTGCTACTATTGTTGATTTTGTCATCGCCAATATGATAACAATATCAAGGAAAAGGAAAGAAAATAATAGAAGATCAAAGTTAAGGTAATTGTTTATATACGAAGTTCTTCAAGTTGCTGTGTAGTCAAAGACAAAAAAAATATTATAGGCACCAACTTTTGAAGACACAAGTTTGTGGAGATTGATCCCATTTGAATGGCCAAACGCATAGATTCGAAAAGAAATTAAAGAAGCAAAGGAAATATTCCGTGACTTTGTTTTCTTTTTCTTTTCCTAGTATTTGTCCTTTTTTTTTCTCCAAGCTATACTTATACATTATCTACACCAATTGAACGAGTGGTTATAAATTTTTTGCTCACTTATAATTGTGCTGGGCTTGTCGGCCGAATTATCCCATTTAGTCCTTGTTTGTAATTTTTAATTTATAAAATCAATTTTTGTATTTTCTTTTGTAAAATTATTGTATGTGTATTTCAGATTAATCTAGCTACAGGTATGTTGGGATAGACTTCTACCTAAAATTTATATGAAAAAAAGGTAAATGAATTGAGTTCTTTTCTTTTTTCCCTGTAATTAAGTTAGAATCGATCAGCTTATGTATTTAACTTTTATAAGAGCTTTCTCATATAAGTTTTTAAAAAGTTACAATTCCTAAGTTGATTATAAACTATCGGTCATTTTGTTATGCCTTTTTTTTTAATAAAAGAATCATTTCTAAAAAAAATATATTCTTTTTTTTTTCATTCATTTATTTTAATCAGAATTTAAAATCTAATTAAAGTCAGAAGCTATTCCGAATAGTTTCTCATTAAATCAACTGTTTCTTTTAAACAAATAAATATTTATGATTGTAAATAAATATAAACTAGCCCATTTTAATCTCTAACAAATTAGCCCATTTTATTCTCTTACAAGTGATTACAGCAAAGATTATCCAAACATAATGAAGCCCCTAATTCACATTTAATGATTCAAAATTAGTTTTACTAAATTCTAAATGAAATCAGCACTTAATCACGTGAATCAGTTCTCTGTAACAACCATAACAATTAAGTGATATCAAATAAGATATTGTTTATAGAAGAAAAAAAATCTCAATGTGTAAAATAGGTTATTTTGAGTTAATTTAATCAGTTTCCTCTATATGTTATCAATTTAATTACCTCTATTTTTAATTCATAAAATTTCTTTAAGCCTATAGTTAGAAAAGTAAACTTGGCTTAAGCAATTAATATATTTTTGTTGTTGTTGATGATTCGAAAAAGGTTACTTTCCATTCAACAGTGTTAATGTCTGTGCTATTATTCAAAATAAAAGCAGTACGTAATTGCGTGGATATGCATGCACGTGTGGGTGGAACAATATATTGACTTCAAAAACTCAGGAACACCACATATGATATGATAAAATGAGTTGGTGCCAGATAATTAACAAGTAACAACCATAACAAACCAAATTAAAGGGAGAAAGGAGATTCAATTCAAACTGAGAAAATTCCAGATGAGTTAAACAAACAAACAAAGGGGTCAAATATTCAGCGTCACAAAGTTAAAAAGACCATATATTCTGCAATCTTTAAAATTGTTATCACTTTTAGACTACGTTCAAAAAGTTTGATATATAAGTTTTTCATTTGGCATCTTACCTGAACATATTTTGTACATATCTAGCAACAATGGCAAATAATGCGCATGGCTTAGCCGCACAGCAGGTCATTAGAGATTTTATATAAATTTAATTACTTAATTAGAATACATTCTTCAGTTTAAATTTTTTATAATATTATAAATTATTTAAAATTATTTTGGTGTGAGCAACAAATTGTTTAATATGATTTTTTCGGGCAATATAGCAATCTTAACATTATGTATAATTAGATTATAAATAAAAGAAATATAAAACTTTATTTAAGGTATATTTTATAATATATATTTTAAAATTTTAGGATAAATATAATATCATAATATGAAAATTATTATTGATTAAATGAAAAGTTGTTGTTCAGAAAACCTTTTTTTCTTTTCAAAATATCACTAATTAAAGATGTCCAACGACACTTACAAAAGCATAGGATGCTAAATAAAGACATTCCCAAAATATACAACAAATAAAAAATAGTAACTAAATCACACTTTCAAAGCTAAAAAGCTACTCATATTAGTAATCCTAAGACTACGGCTGTTTGGATACAAAAATATAAGTATTTTTAAGAGCTTGAGCTTCTCTACCGAAAAAACTTTCTATTTCTAATAAAAAAAACTCCAAAAAATACTTCTAACTCGTATCCCAATAGGCTCCACATACAACACAAGAACAACATCCTATCACAAAACAAACATGATAGAGCATTGGACTTGTCTACACTTCTTTTCTCCTATTTTATTCTTTTCGTATTAGCACAACAACCCAAATCAAATCAAGACAATTCAAAATAACCTATAACGAAGTTGAGTAAATCAGGGTTGAGCAAATGAGAAAACTTATATCTTTTTAAAGGTCGAATATAAGACATTAAATAGGATTATAATGATCCAAAACATAATATGAACATGTCTTAAAAAAATATTGGGTCTAATTTCAAAACATGAACCTCTCAAAATCAACCTCAGAGCATACTGAGTTAGTAGAACAGGTAGTGTCATGTTCATTCCTAAAATTGTCAATTTTGTAATAATTATTTTAAAATTATGTTAAATTTATTTCTTAATTAATTAATAGTATAAATGTTTTTAAACTAAAAATATCTCAATATTAAACTCATTTTATATGTTTAGAAAGCTCTTTCACGTCTAATGAAAAATACTCTTTATAAGTCTATAATTCACGTTAAATACGCATTTTTCAGATAAACACATAACCAAACATGTCATAAGTAGCGCATGGTGCACTCATATTTCTCATTGTTAGATATATTATTATTTTGTTCAACAATTGGGATTATAATTTTTCAAAAATAGCAACCAAAGTCATATTACTATATACAGTTGACACTTGACTTCAGCTTAGGGATGAAGCTATTTGAGCTCCTATAGTCATTGATTTGTAGCAAGTTACTACTTTGACTTTGAGTAACATTTATTCGGTCTAAGTTTTTTTTTTAATCCGTGAAAAATAAACACAATATGAAAACATTTACAACACTTCCAAATTCTGTTTAACTAATTGAACTACACCTCCTTTTATCTATCTAAGTTTTTGTATCTTTTGATTTTAATCTCAAAATTTAAATGTTGTTGAAATGGATTAATACACATTATAGTTGGACTATAAGCCATAATCTTAAAGTGGGATAGTAGGATGATCCCAATTCTATTTTTTTATTAATTATTATTATTTAATTTACTATGTTATATAATTTATTATTACTGTTTTTTAGAAGAATTATTATTGTTGTTATGATTGAAATAAAAAAATAAAAATTAGAGAAGATAAAGTGAAGTGAAGTGAAGCCCAAGAAACCAAAACACATGACTCATTTCCACTGAAGTTGGAAGTCCTAATTTACTTGGACGTTAGACCAGAGAAGGCAAGAGGGACGGCACAGACACACGTGACGGGAAAGGCCATCGTGTTTGAACAAGATGTCTATTTCAGCGCATGAAACCATTTCATTTAGGGAACCTCTCTTTACTAACTCTAGTTTATGTATTTATTTGGGGATATTGACAAATTCGATGATCCTAATAGCTCTTTCATCTCTTTGATAAAAATCAGATATGCAAAGTTAACTCTCCAAATTACATCCACAATAGGACACCATAAATACACTGATTCGTCCTTTGATTTATGTTGATTTTCAGCAAATTTGATTTATTTTTGTTTTACTAATCCTTTCAAGTAAACTAATATAATTTACTTGATGGTCGTGTTAGTAAGTGTACAAAATTGCTCATGTTTGTAAATTGTGAGTTGGCCAAGCAAATGACAGCTTTTTCCGTGCATTTTGGTTATTGTTTGGGGGGAAACTTGAAAATCTTTTCCACCTTTTTATTGCAAGAAATTTTCCTATCATTTGCCATTACCTTTTTGATTGACTTGGTTTTGACACATCTGTTTACTCATTTTGTGAGTCCAAATGGCACCAAGATGGAATGGAAAAGATGCAAAAGCTGAAGCATTCAAGGAACCCATGTCAAAGATTGTATCTCAACTTCAGTCTTCTCTAGTCCAATCAGATACTTGTGGATTTTTCTCTGGTAATAGTGTACACATAGCATTGCTATTTGTATACGAACCAGAATTAAAATTAAGGAAAGAGATGTTATTCCACTGCTCTAGTTGACTGTTTGACCATCTCATTTTGACTGCTCCAATTCAATTCCCCTAATTTCACCCTTCTCCAAATTCAAATCCCTTCCCTAATAATGGCAAAGTGATATATAAAAGCAGAAGCAGAAAACGAGTCCTGGGTAAAGGAGAACTCACCAGAAATGGGCAACGACGAGTTAACTTTGCATATCTGATTTTTATCAAAGAGATGAAAGAGCTATTAGGATCATTGAATTGGTCAATCCCCAAATAAATACATAAACTAGAGTTAGTTAAGAGAGGTTCCCTAAATGAAATGGTTTCTTGGGCTGAAGTAAACATCTTACTATAAGCCATGTAGTCAATAGCACCGCTATTTCAAAAAATTAAACATGTAATAGTTTACAAAATTGTAGTAAATTTTCAATAGACTAAGACTACATAATGATTGCGTATGCATAACGACTAAATCAATAATTAAACAACTAGACAAACTGTTACATGAACTCTTGAAAGCCATTAAAAAATGAGCACTGTTACATGAACAGTAGAGACGGGAAGGCATTAAAAATGCCATACTGCGCCCCCACCTGCACCCCCTTGTTCTGCTCCCCCATCTCAACTACCTAGTACCTACTTTCTGAAAATTATTAGCAAATGATTTAACTGAGCAGAGTAAATTTTGAGCATATTCATTTGTTTTATTAGTACTTTTTATTTCAGACTTTTCTAAGCTCAAAACTGTCCATTTTTGGTTTGTTATCCTTTTCTTTTTAATTTCCGGCTGAACATCCTTTTCAGTGTTTTTATTTATTTGAACTTAGTTATATAGGGAATTTTTAAAAGAAATCTATTAAATGGAACACTTATTATTTTGAAAAATGAGAATTAAAAATATAAACTATTAAATCATATTTAAATAATAAGTACTAAAAGAAAAAAATAAATATTTTTTATAATAATTATGTGATTATTAACTAACTTTTAATCTTTATCATTTATAACTGTTGATCATATTTAGGTTAGTTGCATTGCAAAGAACACAACCCTAACTGCTTGGCCAATGAGATTAAGCGTCTATGCTTTGTATTTTGTAATAGGTTATGGGACGGTTATTTCCTAATGACAAGCTTTTGCTTCTGCAAGCATTGAGGAGGAAGGGGCATGTTGTGGTTGTAACTGGAGATGGAACAAATGGCACTACATGAGGTTTGCAAGGCATTTCTTGTGTTATTGGGGCATGTGCTTTTGTTTTTAACTTAGATACATGTTAAGATGATGACAGTAATTGTAATGATACAATAGGTGAGTATAACTGATGCCAACATTGTTATTGCTATGTTAATTTTATATTCTATTCTTCTGACACATTTTTTTTTTCAAATTATGTAAACTAGATTTTGTTTTCATGGTTGTGTTTTTTTACTATATTTTTGGACTTTAGGCCGATATTGGTCTTTCAATGGGTTTCCAAAGTACAGAAGTTGCTAAAGAGAGCTCTGATGTCATTTGGGATGACAATTTTGCTTCAGTTGTGAAGGTCAGTCCTCATTTCTTATTTGGAAGAATTGAATTGTTCTTACTCAATGATGCATGTTTAACATCTACCTGAAATGCAGAATTATAATTTTTTGAATACTTCTGTGAGAGGTTTATATAGAATTAAGGTGCATCCCATGACGTCAAATATTATTTTGTGTAAGATGATTACAAATTGATGTTTGAAGCATAAGTGGTACTGCCTTTCAATTTCTTTTGCCAATTCAGCTCGTCAAATGAGGGCAGTCTGTATATGCAAATATTCAGAAACTTATTCAGTTTCAGCTTACAGTCAACATAGCAGCACTCGCTATAAATATTGTTGCTGCATTTTACACTCATGGCATCCCACTAAATACAGTACAAGTTTGCTTTCTGTTTGTCTCACTGGTTTGTACTCCCTCATTTATTCAGAAGGTAATCCTTATGAACTATACCTTCATTAATTTCTCAACAGCTTCTCTGGGTAAATTGGATACTCTTGGAGGATTGGCCTTGGCAACTGAACCCCAACCAATTGATTCCCTGATGGATCAAAGTCCATTGGATCGAAGGTCAGTTTTTTTTTTTTCCTGCGTTTTTTTAATGAAAGAAAGAAAATTAAAGAGAGGAGAATAATGTACAAGATCAGAATGAAAAATCCTTCACAAAATACCAAAACAGCAGGGTACAATTAAAGTGAGAAAGTAGTAACACATTGATGCAATAAAAGGCATTGTGAGTCACTCTAAAAATAATCAGCAGCCAAAAGCTGTAAAGATGCTAGTGAATGCTGAATTTGTTATGCTTCCATAGATTTTACATAATGCACTTGTGTACACTACAATGGACCTACTGTTGAAGTTCCATTACTAGAACATTGGATGCAGTGCGTATGTTTTTTTTTTTTTTATGGTTTTTGTGTTATGAAATTGGCAGTATCTTTTTTGATCCGTGAGAATCGGAGACAGTGTCAGGGAATTTATAACAGCTCATGCACCTTGCTTAACCAATTGAGTTAGCCCCCTTTGACAAATTGAGAGTATCTTTTTTGCTGTACAGAACCTCTTGTATCAAATATTATGTGGAGGAATCTGCTCATACAGGTGAATTCTGTTTCTCGTTTAGTAGCACCTCTGTTGTCATTGAAGCTGGCAAGGATTTTATTTTGATGTGGACCAAGCCACAAACAACTAACTAATGAATGTTAAAAATATAATGCATTGCTTATGTCAATATTATTTCTTGATCGTGAACTTACTGGGTTTGAGGGATGAGGCCAACCACCCTGCAACCGAAGTGAAGAACATCAAATGTCACAAAACCAATAATGCTTGCATTGTTTCTTGAATTTCCCACCACCCATGAACATTTCACTGACCAGAAAATGAGTGCCCTCTGTTTCCACTCATGCCAAATCTACAAGTCAATGCTAAAAGCCAAATATTTTCCTCCTCACACATCTGAGACTGAAGGTTAAAACTACTCATGTGGTCCATCAGACTATTCATTATTGAAAGAATGTCTGTCATTCTGCTGTTTGACTTATCTTGTGCTTCGAATCTATGGACTTTGCTTTAGACTTCAACCCAACTACAACCAGGATTTGGTTTTGGACCTTTGTTTTTCATTAATTTTCGCACTCATGCTACCTTATTCCACCAGCCAACTCTTGCATATAGATTTGCTAGCTGTTGAAGTGTTGCTGAGCACCCCGGTTCCATCTACCTACTCTCTGCTGCCTGGATGCCAATTTGAACATTGCCATGAAGCCTAGAGAAAGAAAGCAGTGAACCCCATATTACAGCATTGGGAAAAATAGGCATATTTTGGATGAAATCACGAGCCCCTAGAAGTAAACCAGGCCAACCAAGAAGATCTACAATGCAAGAATAATGATCTAGCTCTGGCTGCACACCATGCTCAACCATGGAATTAAAGTAAACTTGACCTTCTTTGACAAGACCTCCATGCCGACACGAGGATAAAACACCAAGGTGAGTAACAGTATCAGGATTAACACCTCGCTTTATCATCTCTTCAAAGAGTATGATTGCCTCATGTGCAAGCCCATGTTGTGCATATCCATGATCATGGTGTTCCATGTGACAACATCCCTGCTCACTGTATTTTCAAATAAGTACAAGGCATCATCAATTGCCCCACATTAGGAATACATGGCAACGAGAGCATTATTAATGTGGAGGTAAGAGTGAAAGCCCATTTGAATTATTTGGCAATGAGCACATCTCTCATGCCCCAGTACTCCACTGCCCATACAAGCACTCAGAAGACTGGTGTACGTGAAACAATTTTGTCTCGAATCAGAACCCCTCATTTGTTGGAAGAGCTCCAAGCACACGTCAAGACTCCATTCTTGCGCAAATCCAGCAATAATGGTTGTCCACGAAACTACGTTTCTCACAGGCATTTCTTTAAACACACGGTATGCATCACCCAACAAGGCATATCTTGTGTACAAACTTATCAAAGAACTTCCAACATAAACACTGGCAATGAGGCCAGTTGTTATTGCTAGGCAGTGATGTTGGATTCCTCCTGAAAGGTCACGCTTGGACCCACATGAGGTCATGGCTTGTGACAAGAAGAACACATCAACTCCGGACCCTTGTTCCATATGCAGAATAGAGGAGTGAATAGTCATTTCAGTTTGAGTGGCTGAATTATGAGCAAGAGGAATTGTTGCATTGTTTTCCAACATGTCATCAATAAGCCTAAGACGACTCTCAACATTAGTACCACGTTTTTGGGGGGATACAAGGTTAATGAGCATTAGAGCATTTGATAAGCCTTTGTTTGATCTGGTGAAAGGCCTAAGCAATTGATTCTTAAGACAAAATGTTGGGTTCCTAGTGAGTAATGCATTAATTGCTTGAAACCTTGGAGGGAATAATTCTTGCTGGTGCAAAACTTGAAGTTGAGAAAATCAAATTCATTGAGCACGTGGGTCGAATAGTTGGTGGGCATGTGGTAAATAGATGCATCAAAATGTTACGTGGTTGAAGTCAATGCCGATGGGGTACTACGGTTCAATTGATGCAGCTAAGTTGCTTAATTAATTAAACAGACTTGAAGAAGCATAAGTAATTTTAGTTGTGTTTTGGGGAACACTATATGCAGTGGGAGAAAATCACGGCCATAACATAAGGTATTTGGTTTGTAGTTGAACTTGGACTTAGACTTGAGTATCATCTATCAATCACTGTGTTAACTCAGATTTTAACAATACTAGGAAATGCCTGAAAGTCGTTACATGGTTCTAGTGATTGAAATTTATATTATACCAATCAATTTAAGAAAAGTGCTGGACACTAAGAAGGAAGATTGTTAGAATTTATAATATCACATTAAAAATCCCCGTTTAATAGAGTGAAAAGAAATGAACAAAAGTGAATTGAGATGAAAATTTGAATTAAAATAAAAGATAAAAATGAAAATCTCATCTCATTTTATTGATCATTTAATTTCTTTTTCTTATCTTTCTTTACAAACAAACTTTTTCTTTACAAAGGAATGGACCCTTAGACACCATGATCACTTTTTTATTGGTGAAAGAAAGGAAGGAAAAAGTCATGCATAATGTTTTCATTAAAAAAAATTTGTATTATTCATCTATTTCTAAATTTTAAATTTCACACTTTTATTGATATTTTTAATATTTTCTACAAAAATAATAAAATATATTTCAAAATGTAAAATTATTTTCTAAATTAAATATTTTAAACTAATTCCAATTTTTTTTATAAAATCACTTCAAATGAATTCCTTCACACTAGGGACGAATCCAGAAATAGGTAAGTGGACGGCTGACAAGTAAATCAAGGTTTTTTTTCCCATCATGTGTCAAGAAGTAAAAAAAATATTAGAAAAAAGTATTTGTTATATAAAAAATATAAAAGTTATTCAACATTTATTTTGTATGGTAATTTAAATATTTAATATCATATGTTTAATAATTTCGCATCGTGTATTATTGAAAACATAATAAACAGTTTCTTAAATAAATACTATGTATTTTCTGTCCAAAAAAATATGTATCATTAAGTTTAACCAATACTTGCAAAGTAAATTAAATAAAAATATCTCTATTATCAAACAATTGAGGAAAAATAAGAAATAATAGGAAATATTGTCCTCTTTATCAAGAATAACATTTTTTTCTTATGTAAGGATAAATTGAAGAAAAAAAAAGACTTTTGAACTGTGAAGTAAATTGTGAGGTTGGATAATTTGAGAGACTTATTCACTCTCAAAAGCAAAACTCGCTTTTAATATATAGAGATTGATTATCAATTATCATGCATAGTTTTTTTTAAAAAAATTAAAAAATTACAAGATTATATTATACAAATTTAACATTTTGTGTAAATAGTTTTTTAAAAAAATTGGGGAGAGGATCGAACTACCCTTATCCTTCTCTTGTGTCTGTCCCTGCTCCACCTCGCACTGCGTGTTGTAATAGAACTAAAATGCTTGCTCAATGATTGATTATTTTTTAAAATTTAAAATGATATTTATCCAAATGAAAAACATTGAGTTGCTTTCCTCTAACCTTATAACATTATTAGCATGTGATTGATTATTCCCAAATTTAATCGAAGAGAATGTTTAAAACAAAAATTAATTGCAAATTTCCCAAAAAGAAAATTAGAAAATTGAATAAAAAAACGAATTATATATTGCAAATGAGTTTCCTTATTCCCCCCTTTTGAGGAAAAAGGAATCAAAAAGCCAAATTAAATACTATGATTTAATTGCGAAACCTCCTTTTATCTATTTATTGACATGGACAAGAAAAGCACAATGATGAGAGACAAAAGAAAGTGAAATCTAACAGGTTTTGAAATACCAGTTGATAAGCTCTCTAATTCAGGTTCCCTTTCTTGACAAAACAACTTTATTAGAACATTTATCCAATCTCAAAGAGCAACATGGGACCCATTCGTGCTCCCCATCTTTTAGGGTTTTGTTCTTCTTATTATTATTGCTGCTATTAATTATATTTTATATTGTTTGCCATATGATCAGTTTAAATCATTCCACTATGCTTTCTCAAAAAAAATAATCCACTGTGCTTTCTTTGTTGTCTCAATTAATAGTTACATATCAATTCATTTTTTGAAGGCATAACAATTAATAAAATAAACTTTATCTCTCATAATAAAACCTTTTTTATACACATATAATTAATAGTCAAATTTTGATCTATATATTTAATAGATTTATCTGTCTATAAACAAAATAATTTCATTAATATATACACATGTTTAGTTTTAATATGTTAATAGCTTGAGCCTGAGCAATTCAGAGTTATTGATTCTTCATCAATCATATATACTACAAGTACAACGAGTGATCCACTTTAGGCACATAAACTTCATCAAACAAGTACAATATTAATACCAGTCAATAAAGTTAAGATTTACAAAAAAGTTGGTAAGGAGGCCTACAATGAAGAACCTTTTTCTTAGTATAAATTTTTACACTTGTGAATCAATTAAAATTAATAATATATGTGACTCTTAAAGATAATAATTATGGTTATGTTAAAAAAAAATAGTTGAAAAGTTATCTTGAAGCTGAAAAGGTAATTGAAAGTTAAAAGTTAGTTTATTAAATTATACATGTTTGATAAAATTAACTGTTAAAAGATAAAAATGAAAAAAATTATTTTGTTTAAAAAAAGGTGACAAGAAAAAATAAATAAATATATTGATGATAAAAATGAAAAGAAATATAAAAAGTTAAAAATTAACATTTTAAAAAATATTACTTCAAATAGCATTTTAAAAAAGTAAAATTATTAAAAAAATTATTTACTAAATAATCAAACAAGTTTTTGAGCTAATAAAAAAATTTAAAAATTAGCTAAAATATCTTTTGAAACATAATCTATATAAATTCAACAAATATATTATAATTGATTTACACTAATAAATTAACAACCGAACAGTTTAAGGACAGGATATACATGCCTTGATTGTATATGGGCTTGGTATCCTTTGTACCCATCACATATGTATATATTTTCTCTTTGCTGATAATTTTTTTTTAAAAAAAAGCATAGACATTTATTCTTTTTTTAGAAGACATAGACTATTTATTCTAATTTCAACTATACATGACATTTTGTGTGTGTGTGTGTTTTTCCCTTCCTGCTCACTATTTAGCTAAATCAATTCCTACCAATTTTTAGTACTTTTTTCTTTCTACTCCCAATTTTCGTTTTCTGTCATCAATTATTACAACTAAATATAACGATGCTACATACATCCATTGAAACTAAACCTAAAAAATTACACTCACTGGACTTGCACACTAATTTGGTATAATAATACATATTATTTATCAACAAGCTATTGATTCAAATATTATTAGATTAATACACTTAACTAAGGTCTCCAGATTAAAAAAAAAACCATGATTGAAAGATAAGATTTCATAAAAGATAATTAATCATGTTGTTCAATAAAAATTAATCATCAATAAATTTCATATATAATTCATACAAATAACATGATACATAAATGAAACTCATTATTAAGATAGATACACGTGAGCCACCTGATGAGAAGTTTTGCCACAAAAGAGAGCCAAAAGCCCTAAAGCACGCATGACCCATGATTACTGAGGAAAAGCATGTAGATTGTATTAGGTCCATCTTTCTTTTTGTCACTATTTGCTTGCCCTTTTGCAGAGTGAATATCCTTATACATAATGAGGGGTTATTTATTTTGGTTTTGGTCATCATCAAGTAAGTGAAGTACTCTTTTCCAATTAAAAAAACAAATACAATACCACCAAATCCCACTACGGCAAACTTTTGACAAATTTCACTCGTTCGGTCTTTTCTCAAATTCATTATTTTGTTTGGTCAGTTTTCATTGAATACACTATTATTAACAAATCAAAACTACTCCAATGTCATATACTGCATGCTACGGGCATGAACTGAAAGGGACATTAGATATGGTAGTTTATTGTTTTTTCTCCTTTTCACATCACCATAATGGCATAAACTAATATTTTATGATATAACGTGGTCTTGTTAAGATTCTCTATTAATCTCATAAAATGATTTCTAGCTGTGGGGAAAAAGTAGGTAATTCCATTTGAAAAAGAAAAGGGAAGGGAAGAAAAATTAAAAGGAAAAGTTTGGGGAAAAGAAAAGGTTGATGTTATATATCTCATCGTGAAATGGCAGAAAGGGAAGTTTCAGTCTGTCCATTACAAACATTTTTTTTTTAATTATAAAATTGGTTTGACACAGAAAAGAAAAGTTTCACATATGTTTATTAAACACACGAATAATCTCCGCATATGTTTATTTGACTTTGAAAATGATCGGAAATGTACTTACCAATTATGACTTAGCACACAATAAGGTGGGTACCGAAATAAAGGTAAGAAATATAGCTAAGACTACACCGTACATAAATATCAAACTGATAAATATTAGACTTGAAAATGTTGTTTTTTTATCTTTATAATATATTTTTTGTCCTTATAATTTTTTTTCTTTTCAAAATGGTCCTTGTAAACTTTAATTTTTTGGTTTTAGTTCCATCCTCTGTTTTAGTTCTTGTAATATATCAATTTTTCATTTTAGTTCCTATAATATTCTATTTTATTATTTTGAATTAATTTCTTTAAAAAATATTTGGTAGGACTAAAAATAAATGATCTAAATATTATAAGAACAAAAATAAAATATATATATATATATATATATATATTATAAAGAGAAACAAAATAATAAAGACCAAAATTATAAAAATAAATTTTACAAGGACTATTTTTGAAAAAGTATTTATAACAACCAAAATAAAAAATAGTAGATTACATGAACCAAGATTCTCTAAAATGCCCACACTTTCATCTTGCATGACCCCCTATTTTGCTAAAAGTCAGCAACTTCGTTGCCTTCTTGAAGATGTAAGGAGTGATTAACCATTCTAGATCATTTTTATAAATAAAATTTCAATATAAATATTTTTTAAAATAATTTATTAATATGGGTTTCTTTTGAGAATTGACCGATCAAAATTTATAGTTTAACTAGAGAATAAAAACACCAAAATATTTAGTTAAATTATTCTGGAATGTCATACATGGCTAATTTGAGCTTTGACATGCCAAAATAATTTTTTTTTTTTAAATAAACTCATTTTTTTCTGCACTAACCTTTTGTTAGTTTATGAACTCATAGTTTTCTGCATAAATAATTCATAAGAATGTACAAGTATATGAAGTATAAATTATAAATTTAGCATAATTCATGATAATGAATTAATCGTTAAACACTAAAATTATCATTCATCTCAAACAAAAGTCTCAGTAGTCTCGTTATTTATTAATAAATGTATATGACCAAGACCAACTACATATAATCAACAAGTTTGTTTCCCAAATCACTTTGTCATCATTCTCAATTTGACGTGCTTTCTTTGGACCAAAAGTCACGTCGGATTCAATCCGCGTTAATGCTTTGTTTGTTTAGTTGGATTGGAAGGATCAAGCAAGCAGCACTAATGCATGGAGGAGGGTAAAGTCAAATTTTCCATAGTGGGTGTCCTAATTTCTTCCTTTTTGACCCTAATGACATACTTAATTTCTCAACCTACTTTTTCCAAGTTCCAATTCCTGGGATTTGGGGGAAGGTTACTATTATTATTTTCATAAATATTTTCACTCTTAAACACAACAGTTTTAAAATGTTAATATAAAAAAATATTATTTCTGTAATATTAAAAAGTAAATTATGAATCTAATTTAATTCTATAAAACTAATTTGATTTTATAGCGGTTTAATAGTGGGAGACAAAAAAGCCTAACAAAAAATTGTTAGAATAAACACTAATACCATTTTAAAAAATAAATTATAAATCTAACTCAATCTAATAAAAATAACTTATAAGATAGAAGAGTAAAATTACTCTCACTTATATATATTACTTTAATCTCATGAGTAAATAATGTGAGATACCCAACGTGTAATTTTATTAGAAAGATGAATGACAATTAGCAACTAATATTTTTTTAGACCTGTATATTACATTGGCTTTACAAATTGCTAAAGCTAACATCAGAATATGATGACAAGTTCAATAATTTAAAATTTGGCAAAATGTCAAAGCTGTAATGTCCGTGAACCACAGGTTTAACCCTATAGAAATTTTCTCACCATTTCCTCGTAAGAAATATATTTTAGTTCATAAAATTTCCTAGTTTCTGACTTTTACGATTGTGTTGATTCCTGACCCAATTGAGCAAAATCAAATTAAAATATCTCTTTCACATCTGCATTTCCATGTTTTTGGGTTGGAAATTTCAAGTACATTGAGCATCCCAAAAGAGAAGGTAACTCCAATTCAAGCCCACCTCTTTGTTGATATAAAGAGAAGTAAAAAGAGGGTCAAGAGATGGGATACCCACAACTTCCTATATTGGCTTGCATCCTTATTCCTTCAAAATTTCAGCTACCTGTCCTTTACCTTTGTTAAAATCTGTGTATAGGTGGAAATAATTCTAAATCTTCTAAAATAATCTCTTCATGAATTTTCTAATTATTAAATAAATAAAATTCAATATTTTTCAAATATTTATAAGGTATAAATTTTTCAATTGATATTTTATAATATAAAAGAAGATTAATAAAAAGGTTAACAATAATAATCCTTAAGCGTTTAAAAAAAAATTATAGTATGGCATTTCAAGAAACAACATGGAATTTTTTTTTCACCATATTACAAGTTGAAAGTATTAACGAGTTTTGTTATAATTTTTTTATCATTATATTATGAGAAAAGAGGTGTTGTAATGAAAATGTATTTTTTTTATACTGTTATTTGATCACAAATTATAATTTATTATAAATTTGTTGATTTTTTACAATAATTATCTAAAACTTATATTAATGATAATTTTTTATTGATTGGAAAACTTATATTAATGATAATTTTTTATTGATTGATTATGTAAAATTATTTTATATTATCAGTACATTACCATTAAACTCTTATATTATATATGTGAAATATTCACTAGTTTTATAATTAATCTCTACAACAAAAATTGATTGTTCATGTTTAAAAAGTCTTCCTTTCAAATCTTGTTTTTTTTTTCATTTACATAAACTGAAATATGTGCCTGCACAAGGGGTAACACTGTAATTTTATCCTCTCTAGCTTCTTCACTCCAAAGATTACTTCTCTTAGTATTTACATATTTGATTCCTTAATTGTTCGGAAGGTAGTGTACTAAAAAAAAAAAATTAACGCTCAAGTAAAATCTGGACACTAAACAATAATAAAGAATGATAAATGAAAATGAACAATTGTTTTACTTTAATCACTATTATGATGTTAATTGTTTTGATAATCTTAGTTTGTACATGATTATTCAATCATAACTTATAGAGCGATTCAGGCAGCCGAATATATTGACTCTTTTAGTGGTTGTTAGTTTGAGCTCTTCATAGTCATAGTCTTTGATTATGCTAAGAAGTGTGTCCACTATTCGGTTAGTCGAACACTAGAGAACCTATTTTGGTGCTTTAGAGTTCTGATACTTGAACTCCTCATCCAAATACCCGAAACTTTGAAAATTGATATTTTGAAGTTATAGATTCATTTTGAGTGTTCGACACATGGACTCCTACGGTATAAAACCCGATATGAATTTCAAGAAATCCAAACTTAATTTTTACTCAAATAAACGACACATTCATAGAATCGACGTGGAGTGTCAAATGTAATTTGCCTAAGTTTCTATGACCCCGGAGTCCGGAGGGAGGTCACAAGAAGACCCATTAAAAAAATCAAGAGAAGAATTGAATGAATGAATGGAGCAGCTACAATGCTTCCAAATTTAAAAACCCCTTTAGTCCACAGTCCACTTTCTAAAATTCTGATACCCCTTTTGAAAACCAGACACCAATCATCAAACCAACAAACACTCTCAAACTTCAAAAACCAACGCACACCTTCTTCTTCTTCTCTCTCTCTCTCTCTCTCTCTCTCTCTTGTTATTGCTGCAGTGCTCAATCAAGTACACCCATCATCCTTCTTCTCTTCACGCCTAGCACTCAAATTTGTAGCGCATGCTATAACTATTAACTAACCCTCTGTCCCTTCTTGCAACAATTGCAACCTCCTTCCTTCCACTCTTTTCCCATCATCATTCCACACCTACCTTTCTCTCTCCCCCATGTTTTAACTTTCTTCAACACTCACTGACTTTTCCACTATCTCTTCCTTCTTCCATTCACATCATTTTCTCTTCTTTCTTCCTCCCCCTTTTTGTTGTTGTTGTTGTTGTTTATCACCATGCCCCTCAAACAATTCAACCAAAGCTTGCAACTTTGACAACCCTTTGGCCTCTTCTTCTTGTTCCCCTTAATGGGTCTCTCTCCAATTCCCCTCACAAAGCCTATCTATTCTGATGTCTGAATTTCACTTTGGTTTTCATATGTTCCCAAAGGCTACACCTTTGCGGGTGTAGAAGTGGATAATTTCAGAGTTTTTGGGACACCCCATTTTGAAGAAAGTGTGTGTGTGTGGCTGCAGCTATGGTCGCAGAAGCTTGGATTGTAAAGATGGGTAACCAGGTAAGTTCCAATCTCAAGCATGCCCTTCTTCTTGAAACCTTGACAAAGAGAAAACCGAACCACAAGAGGTCAGATACTAAAGAAACCATAGGTATTCTTTCTTTTGAGGTAGCAAATGTGATGTCAAAAACTGTGCACCTCCACAGGTCACTGTCAGAGTCTGAGATCTCAAAGCTGAGGAATGAGATCTTGGACTCAGAGGGTGTTAGGAATTTGGTGTCCTCTGATGAGGATTATCTCCTTGAGCTGGCTCTGGCAGAGAAGCTTGAGGAGTTGAATAGGGTTGCTAGTGTTGTCTCTAGGTTGGGGAAGAAGTGCTCTGAGCCTGCCTTGCAAGGGTTTGAGCATGTGTATGGGGACATTGTTGGTGGGGTTATAGATGTCAAGGAATTGGGGTTCCTTGTTAAGCATATGGAGGGAATGGTGAGGAAAATGGATAGGTATGTTACTGTTACTAGGAACTTGTACAGTGAGATGGTGGTGTTGAATGAGTTGGAGCAAGCAGTGAAGAAGTTTCAGCATAATCAGCATGAGGAGAGTAGGAGGGCTTTTGAGCAGAAGCTCATATGGCAGAAGCAAGATGTGAGGCATCTTAAGGATGTTTCCCTTTGGAATCAGAACTTTGATAAGGTTGTTGAGTTGTTGGCTAGGACAGTTTGTACCATTTATGCCAGGATTTCTGTGATCTTTGGAGAATCTGCTTTGAGGAATAATGCCCTTGGACCTGGTGTTGGTGGAGGCTCGCCAGGTACGCAAAATGAATCGGGGTTTGTGTCGGGCCATGTTAATGCTCACACAAGTTCGGAGAGGTTGAAGCGCAATCAGAGCAAGGGAAATGGATTCCATCCGGGTTCGGTTGGAAGAATGGCTGTGGCGGAGAGAAGGGGAGCTACTAGTAGGCCTCAGATTGATTTGAGGAGAGGCGAGTTGGTGCCTATTCGACTTGAAGATTTTGGTTTTCCATGTGGAACAAGTGCGGGAAGACTTTTCATGGAATGCCTAAGTTTGAGTAGCTCAGTTTCAAAATTTGATGATGCTGATGATGTCAATAGGGAGGACCATCATAGTAGCTGTTGCAGTGTTGGGATAGGGAATAATAGCATGAAGATGGAGCACGCGTGCCATTCTGGTATTCTAAGTCATAGCCGAAGTGGCGTTCCTTTCACCGGAGATCTTAGACAAGCCAAATCTGGTGTACAAAGTTGCTCAACATTAGGTCCCAAAAGTAGGTTAGCTGTTTATGCTCCTCCTTCCACACTTGGAGGCTGTGCTCTAGCATTGCACTATGCCAATGTCATAATTGTCATTGAGAAGCTGCTTCGCTACCCGCATTTAGTTGGCGAGGAAGCGAGGGATGATCTATATCAGATGCTACCGATGAGCTTAAGGTTATCTCTCAAGGCCAAACTGAAGTCCTATGTCAAGAGTTTGGCCATATATGATGCTCCTCTTGCCCATGACTGGAAGGAGAATCTTGATGGGATACTCAAGTGGCTCGCCCCACTTGGGCATAACATGATCAGATGGCAAAGTGAGCGTAATTTTGAGCAACACCAAATTGTTAGCCGGACAAATGTTCTGCTACTTCAGACTTTATACTTTGCTGACAGGGAAAAGACCGAGGAATCAATCTGTGAACTTCTTGTTGGGTTGAATTACATATGCCGGTATGAGCATCAACAAAATGCTCTACTGGATTGTGCAAGCAGTTTCGATTTTGAAGATTGTGTGGAGTGGCAATTGCAATGTGGAGATTCTTTTCTTAATTGATTTGAGTACATTTTAAATTTTGAAATCTTCAATATGGTGGTGAGCATTTTCTTGTTTTTAAATATCTTAGGATATTATCTCAATAGAATGTGGAACTATGAGCTTTGCACGTTGAAGATTAATACTGTTGAAGACTTGGATGTATTTATTTACAGTTTGACTTGCGTAGTGGATAAGCAGTCATATTTATAAAGGGGCATAGAAGTTAATGCTGAACTTGTATATATATTTATGTACAGATTGCTTACTACTTAGAGTATGCTTTGTTAGAATTGTTGTCATGAATACCACAGAAACTAGTATTGTTATCTTAATTTTTAAGCTGGTGTTGACTTGTTGGTGCTTGTATTTCTATTCTAGTTCTTTTGTATCATGATCAAGTCATAAGGTCTAGTTTTCTTGCCGGTATGTTAATTTTCCCTTAAACCTTTCTAAGCGGTTCATAGTGCCTATTCAAAGAATGAATGCATACTGAATTATAAATTGCTATATTTTCCTTAGGATGGAGTGAGGGACTTTACATTGTTTGAAATTTCCCAGATAGTACTGATGAAGGGAAATACTGTACATTGATGCTGTCTCTCTATTGGTTATCAATCTATTAAAGATGCTTGTTCCTGTTACGGACTTTGAATTAAATCACAAATGTTGGATTTGTAGCATATGTTGATAACTTTCTTTATTTAATCTGTCATGTTTGAACCTCCAGTGCTTATCTTTTGTCTTTATGATTGCAATATCGTTTAGGATGTCATTTATAGGCTAGATCATTGTTGCTCTTCTAGAAAAAAGTTTTCTGAAAATTGAATATTGAATTGGCAGCTACTTTTCACAATCATGAAAAGATATCCAAACAATAATTCTCCCAAGATTCTATAATTTTCTTTTCCACCAGAAAAACTCTTCTAGATTTTTGTACATGTTAGAGAATCAACATACATCCACCACTCTGCTCAAATCTCTTGATTTGTTTCCATTATGGTGATAAATATGGGTGTCCTACAATGCTGTAGAGGCCAAGATGAGATTACCATATTGATGAAAAAGAAGTGACTTATGCTTTCACTGCACTGTTTGAACCACTTTACTAACTTAGGAAAATCACACTATGACAAGACTGCCTTGACTTGAAGTGGCACAGCATTGCTGATCCACCATGCTGTCACCTGTGACATTCATTTATAACCCCAGCTGAAACTTTATTATCTTCTGCTTAATTTTGCTTCATATCATATCATAGTAGCATACCAGTACCTCTATATAATATTATATTAAACTCATGTCGACATTTATGCTAAAGCAGTTTTTTCATTAAGAAATCATAAATCAAATCACCCCAAAATGTGTGTGCGCTCTTACAGTAGTCAAGAATATAGTATTTCAGTATTTGTGATATATTTTATGAATGAATTAAAATATTGTTATTTAATCACAAATTAAAATTATTATTATTATTATTATTATTATTATTATTGTTATATATATAGTAAATTTATTAATATTTAAAATAACTATCTTGTAAAATGACGCTTATTAAATTCATTTTTTCTTTGTTAAAACTTGAAAAATTAGCCTGTGATGTAAAAAAAAAAAAAGAAGATCAACATAATAAAACCTGGATTTTTAAAGATTCATGAAATAGTTATATTTTGGGGTGTAGGACATTCATGGATTGTAGTGTTATTTTCTTGTTTAAGCATAAAAAGTGACAGATCTGAATTAAACTTTTTCCTTCATTTAGTTGTTATATCTTAGTGGGAACACAAAACACTAGCTACCTTGTCAGTTTAATTAATATAATTACTAAGTCCAGGCTGGGAAAGTAGGCGCCATGAAGTGGCATAAGTAACATAGGTGGGTAGATAGAAGAGGGCATTCACTCTGACAATAAAAGGGCCTTCCAAATAGTGTGTGTAGTTGAGTGCCATTAATCTTTTGTGGGGGGTTGAAGTTGTGGGTGGTTTTCTCTTCTTTTATGAGTTGCTTTTCATTATGTGACTCAAAATCAAGTTCCACACTTGCTAGATTCTTCTTCCTCATTAACATATGGGTTTGTTTCGGTTCATGAAATCATGGCCATAGAAATATTATAAGCCTTTTGCATAAATATCTTTTGAAAAATATTGTAATCATGTAAAATTGAGAAGTTTTTATTATTGGATATAAGGTATTTATGATGGTATTGCATTTTTTATGTAATAACTGATTTTGTCATACAGTTGATGTTAGCAAAATTAAGATTAGCGCCGTTTCTTTTCTTCTTATTTGTGACTTAACATTTATGATGTTAATTATTATTATTATTATCTCAACTATACCTTTATAAAAACTGAAAAAAAAAATATTATACCTTTAAAAGGAGCAATAATGTATGAAATGTCAATATAAAAAGTAAATAAGAGAAATAAAGGACATATCAGAAATATATAATAATTCTAATAAAAACGAAGAGATTGATTATTTTCTTAATTCATACTATTTTAACTTTAATTAAGCGATAAAAAGAAAGGAATAAAATATGTTTTTGGTATGTAGTAGTTAGGCAGGTGCATGCATGGCATTAGCCATTAAATGAAGCACAATTGCGCTTGATGGGCAATAACAACACACATAGTAATGTTCATTTTTCAATTATTATATCCTTATGTTCAAAATGCCACAACAATATTTCTCAAAGATATAATCATGTCCATTTAAAAAAAATCCATGGTTCCAAAATTTTGTTTACTTATTCAATGTTGCTGCTCCACCAATTTCAACTATACCCTGAACTTATAATTGAGTTTGAGTAAATTGATTTTAGGGTTGTAACATAGAAAGTGTAGAGAAGTGATTAATAGTAGGTTGTTGTGTGCTTGGGAAGCACTTATAATTCGTCCACCAAATTGGTGTGTAGTCAATTTTGAATTAATGCCTTCTTTATAGCAGCAATGTGTACTACTGTACGACTCAAACTCTTCCTATTGTTGGGCAATTAGCTAAAAGATTTTCTATTGATGATATCAGTTGATGAACCCTTTACGGTCAGAGACAAACTTCGCGTGTGCAATAAATATATTGATGGGAACCAAATTTAATTTCAATACATTGATATGATATTATAGTGGATTTAAATAGTTAATCACGGGATTTGCATTATGTAATTGAGCAAAATATTATCTCTCACTTAGTCACTTTTTTTAAGGAATGCACATACATGGAGAGGCAGATAATAATGGCAATTGATTAACGTGCTAGCTGAGTTATGCATTGTTTAGGCATGGCTTAAATTTTGAGTAGCTTTTAAGAGAGTTCTTTGAAAGGTTGTAAAAAAGAAAAAACTAAAACAAAAAATTAAAAGAGGAGCATTAAGCACATCCTTATAGTGCACTGCTTCTATTACATGTGTTAGCCTGTTAGGTCATCTGCTCAAGCAATGAATTTTATACTTATTTAACACTACAGAGTTTAAATGTAGTTTTTTTTAATTATCGTTTTACGTTTACTAATAGAAATTAAAATTCCACCTCAATACTCTACATGCTATGTGTTTGGAAATAAGTTTCTAAGCAACTAATCACATTAATTAATTTATTTTTGGTATGGGGGGACTAATCACATTAAATAACTAGAGGATGCAAATCTCCAATTCTAATTAAAAATAACAAAACACTTAAAAAAATATAGTATTAAATCTAAGTTTTGTGGATATTGAAATTTCAAGGCGCAAAATTAAAAACCTTCTGAATGGCAATATGGCATCTAAGTCGGATTGACCAAAATTTGCCTATAAGTTTACCGCTTGATTTGCTTCTAACAACGAATGAGACCATTGAAACTTCCTTCTAAGCTTAGTGAAAAAAAAAATATGATCTATGTGAAAATAATTTTATTCCTCCCCTACATACATAAAACATATCAAGTGAAAAAAATACAGGAGATAAATGTGAATTTTGAAATAAGAAGATATAAGAGCATTAAATGTTAATTTTTATTTGAATTTAACAGTTATAAATATAAAATAAAAGATTTTTTCATTTTTTTTATTTCAAAAGTACATTTTATGTAAATTTTGATATATATATATATATATATATATAATAATGGAGTATTAGACAAATTTAGATTACTATAATATGATTTATAAGTTATAAGCTTTCAATTCAATGGTAAACTTTGAGATACAATTATGTAACAAAATTCACTTATTATTATTTAATTATAAATACATTATTATTATTATGTATATTAAGATGAATAATTTTTATAATAATTAATTAATTTATATTATATATGAAATAATTTCTAATTGATTAACACATCGCATTATGAAATACTAATACATAATTAAATTCATAAAAAATAAAAAGGTAACTAAGAAGAGCATAAAGATACGATACCGTTTTGACTCGTTCTCACAGTTACGACTTACGAACCCAATCACCTTACACACCGGTTTCTTTCTCGGATCTCGAACAAAAACACGTTCTCAACGTTTTCTCACAAGATCTTGCACATAATTGCCAAAATCTGCGTGAGTCCCGAAACGCGTTTTGCGAGTCATGAGTTACCGAAGGTTTGTTTTCGAAATGACTCCCCTTTTGTTCTTTGATCTGTTCTTTCCCTCGATTTTAATTTGTGCAACCTTTTTGGTTCGATATGCGGTTGGGTAGTGCTTAGGTTTGAAGGATGATTTGGATTTCAGGGCAATGCTGGATCTGGATTTTGGAATGAGTATTGCTTTGAAATGCACGTGCATTGTTTATTAGCTGTTCAGTAACAAGGTGAAGTTGAAGAGGATCATAAAGTATTTGAGTGTTTAGATTAAGCTTTTTTGTATTCAAAGCAAAATTTCAGTGAGAGTGCATGCCTGGTTTGGATTTTTTTGGGGGGAAAATTGTTTTTTTTTTTTTAATTTCTCAGTTAGGATTTTGATTATAGGCTGTTTTGAAGGAAAAATAAAGTAATCCAATTCCAGACACACATAGAGCTTTTGAAATCATGATTTTTGTTTTTTAAATCGATTCAAGCCAAACTTGCCCGTGGAAATTTAATGATATGCCTGGGTCCTAAAGTTTTTGAGAACAAAGAGGTAGAAGGTATCATGTCACTGGGAAAGATGTGAATCACTTGCTAACTGGTTAATGCTTTTTACTGATACTGAAAAGAAAAGAAAAATTAGAAGAGTGAAGATTTTAATAGGGTGACAAGTTTTGGAAAATTGGAGGATTTCGAGTTCAAACAAGAGAGTGAAGCCTTGGTGCAATGCAATTGTAAGGTTGCTTCCTTGTGCCTTGTAGGACATGGGTTTAAATGCTGGAAACAACCTTTTCGTATGTTGGGGTATGTGTACATGTACACTGCTGAGAACTCACTGGGCTCTCTTGCATTGAATCCAATGTCCATTTTTTGAGTTCAAACAAGGGAAGTAGGAATGCTCTAGAAAGTGAAAACTTCCTTATTTGTTTATAGCTTGATGTTAACTTAAACTGTGTTTTGTTGTGCTGTTTATGAATGAGCTAATTAGCTATGAGCTGGAGACCATCTCTTTTACCGCACCTGTTGAGCTGGTTCCTGCACTAGGAAAAAGTATGGATTTTGATTTGTTGGGAATCAGAGAGGTTGAAGCTATGATGCAATGCATTATTTATTTATTTATGTCTAGATGTTGATTTCAACAGTGCCTTGTCATTAAGTTTATAAATTGTGCAAGATTTTGAAGTTGTTGCTCTGTTTTCGGCCCTTGTGAGCTGATGCCGACTTTTTTTTTTTTTTTCGTACCCCAGTGCCCAGAGGCTCTTCGCTATGCGAAGGTATGAGAGAGGGATATTGTACGCAGCCTTACCCTTGCATATGCAAAGAGGCTGTTTCCGGATTCGAACCCATGACCAACAAGTAAATGAAATTAAAAATTAAATAAAAATGTTTTTTTTAATAAAAATCAGGATAACATTTCATGTCAATTACCTTACTAGATACTTTGCTTTCATTTTTCATGTATTGGTTGTATTAGAAATTTGTTTTATGCCCGAGCGCTTGTCCAAGAGTATGTGAGTGTTAGTGTGAGAGAGTTAGTGGGTTTTAGCCAAAGTGGCCTGTTTCTTAAAAAAATACTTGTACTTTGGACTCATGGCCATTTTTCTTATATAATCTTTAACTTGTTTCTAACCCACCAATCTGGACTTGTTCTTCGACACTCCCCATCAAATTCTACTAGCTTGATCCAATTGTGACTTGTCTTCAATTTTTAGCCTGGGTTTGTACTTCAAGTTTGTCCCTCAGAGGCCTCAAGTTTTGCTTTCATGTATTATTGGGGCTTGTGCTACTTTTCTTGACTTTTCAAGGCCTCAGGTTTGGTTTAATTTTTGTGGAATAATGGTGTTCTCTTGTGTATTAACCATCATAACTGTTTGATTTTCAGAGATAATCGCTCCTCCAGATCATCACTTGTAGATGGTTTTGATAGTCTGGAGGAGGGTGGTCTAAGGGCTTCTTCTTCTTACTCACGCGAAATTAATGAGCATGATAATGATAAAGCCATAGAGAATTTGCAGGACAGAGTTTCCTTTCTGAAACGGGTAAGTTTTCTATTTAAGATTAAGGTACTATTTTGCTTTTGAAGTATCAATTGAATTCTTGTCTTAACATCTGGCTATAGGAATTCTTAGTTCTCACTAATGTAAAGGTTCATGGAAAAGTTCTGCTAGTGTTCAAAGTATTACCTGCCATGGTTCTATTGTTGTTTAAGGTCTTTGTGCATATATGTTGTTTCTAATTTTCCTGTTACCATTTTGGATCATTTGCTTAAATACTGGGAAATCCTTTCCCTGTTTCTAGTTGGCTGCATTGTAAAAATAAGCATGCTTGTATTTTTTTTTAATGGTCATCAGTTGATTTGTAAACAAGGGATCATCAAATGGGATCCCCAGTTTATGATTACTGCAGGTCTGGAAATGCTTGTGATTTGTTAATAAAGATTAAGTGTGTGCATAGTTGTTTATTTGCTGCTACCTCCATTTTTTTAAGTGTCTTTTTAGGTTGTGACACAAGAATTAAGAAGTACAATTAAGTGAATTAATGTTCTTATTTTTATTTAAATTATTATCTGATTTCATATTATACCCTTTAACTATCTTACTAATTAATTTCTGTCACTAATTATTCTTCCGTTCCCTCTAATGGCAATTTCACGATAAATGGGTGAAGCCGTGAAGGTAAGGGTATAATTGTTATTTGACAAAATAGTAATTAATATTGTCTTGAACGCTTAAAATGACAAATAAAATGGAATGAATTTTTTCTGAAAAATTTACGGTAAAAAGGACTGAAGGCAATGATTGCTGGTGATATCTTTATCCATTTTAACAGAATTTGGCTTGGTTCTTTTGTATGGGGCTTCTTTAAATTATAGAAATACACATTTTCTCTTGTTGTAGCTGTTGTGCTATTTACAAATATATGCATGTCCATTTGCAAAGTATGAATTATTGGTCAATTGCTAATTTAATGTCTAAGAAATTATTTAGCCTATTGGTTTCGTTGCATAATGTTCTAATTATTTGGTTAGTAATTTGCTCGAAGGAACCATTAAAATGATATGATCTGCTGATTTATTTTTCTTCGACTGTAAATATTTTCTTGATCAACAGTTAACAGGTGATATACATGAGGAGGTTGAGAGTCATAACCAGTTGCTTGATCGGGTGGTATGTAAACAACACAGTGTTTCTGTGAGAAACTCTCTTCCCTTTATTCTGATTGGATTCCATTGTAAATTAGGGTAACAAAATGGACGGATCAAGGGGTGTGATGATGGGAACCATGGATCGATTTAAAAAGGTAACTTTTTTATTTTCTGTATAATGTACCTCATTTTATCTTTTAATTTCACATTATCGGAACATGATTTAGTGTGTAGAAACTGAATTTTGTAGGTTTTTGAGAAGAAATCAGCAAGGAAAACATGCTCACTTGTGGGGTATTTCACACTTGCCTTCATATTCATATACTATCTTATTAGGTAAAGTGATTCAATTCTCCTTTCTCTGTTTGCCTTGACATGACTGAAATGAATATCTATGGATACAAACATGTTAGCCCGTTTAGATCCTGTCACTGTAATAATTTTAGATGTTTCTAGTTTGGTAGGTTCATAAACAAGGTAATGTTTAAGAAAATCAAACTATCAAAGGCAGTTTTTCTTGTGCTTATCCTTAAGCACAAGTGCTGCTGTGTTTCATGTAAGGAGTCTATGGTACGGCTGTTGGCTCTGTAGACTTTAATTAACTAGTGAGAAATGAAATCTAACACACTCTCCCCGACACTAGAGTACTCTACCCACTAAATATGTGGTCTCATTTCCAAACTAGTAGAACCTAGATGAATTTTAACAAATAAGAAAGTTCTAAAAAAATAATATTAAGAGTGTGTTACTCGCATTCATAGGACATCAAATGTGTTGATTGGATCATGTTCATTGGCACCCCTTTAAATCTGTAATGAATAATAACATGGGAAAGATATTTACAATTCACTGATGCAAACTAGCATTTGCTTTGCAGGATGCTTGGATACTTTACACTTGGGTAAATTGTGTGTTGTTAAAAGATCGTATATTTCAATTGTGTGTTGAAATTTGGGAGTAAAATCATGTGGTCCTGTGCTGTATAGTGTTTGAACCATTCCATTCCATTTTGGCTAAAGCAGATGGCTTCAGACTCACCTGTTGATAGCAAAAACTTATTGCATACATGAAGCTTAGAAATTCTATTGTATACTTTCTCTCTTGACCTGGTCCTATATCCATTTTTTCATAGTTGACATTAGTCCCAAGTTCATTTATTATGTAAATTCCTGTAATATGAAATGAAATGATTCTATTCAATTGTAAGTAGGGAGTTCAGAATTGTATTAGATCGGTTGAGGGGGGAAAAATCATTTAATCCAGTCACTTAACTTATTTCAGTTTGGATTAGATTAGTTTTTGGTTTTTGAAAAGAGTCTACAATATAAACAATAGATTAGGTTTTAGGTTTTGGTTTTGGGTGATAATTTCTCAAAGAACAAATAACCAATGGATGATAAATTTCTAGTTCATATAAATTTTTAATACATGAACATTGAATAATCTTGAATACATAATAAAGTCCAGTTTGTGGATTGGAATCAACATTTAACTTAGGGTTTGAAATTTGATTCAATTTAATGAAAAAAGTTTTTTTTTTCCTATTAGAAAGTCAATAACAACATATTTCATTTTATTGTTGATTTGAATGTTCATTTTTTTTTGCACCAGCTTGCTTCTTGTGCAATTTGTCTATTTGGATTTTCTTTATGGCCTCTTGAGTTTTGTCTCCATTAGTTTAATTTCCACGATTCTGAATTGTTCCTTTCATGGTGATGATTTAGGATTTTCTGGTTCTCCTCTTCCTTGATTCTTTTGTTTTTGTCCCTTAGCTAGTTTTCTTCTTCACTCAATGAGGCATAATGTCCTAGTGTGATCATAGGTCTTGGGGTAAAAGGTTAACATAAAAAAAATTATATGTTGGCATAAATGCTTCTGTCCACAAGTGCGGTTATGCCACCTTGATGGGGTGCGTAGTTTATTGAATTAGAATGCAAGGTTTCAATGTCATTGCAAAGACTTCCAATTTTAATGGGTAGTTGCTAGTGGTCCCAACTACTTTGCTATTTGCCACTACCACTATTTAAAATTCTAAATTTACTCTTTCTCAATATGCATAATGAAATTACGATTCTGATGCATTAAGAGGGGTATACAAAAAATGTTGTACAGCGGAATCACGTTATGTAAGAAAGGATAAATACATTTAACAAACATGATTTTGTTGTTGAAGTGTACAACAAAATCATACTTCTATTGTTTATTTTTTTTTAGTTTACAAAACTTAATACATAATTGAATGATGATTGTATGATAATATTTTTTATGAATTTTTATTTTTCTGTTGTTTTGATTTTAAAAATAACAAACAATTACTTTTAAATGTATTAATTATTAATTTTATTTGATATCCTTAATGTGAAGTCTATTAATAAGATATCCACTCATTTTCATTAGAAATGGATGCATTTATTAGACTACCTCGCATCTCGGAGAAGCTGTGCTAATTTCATCTAACAAATCTTCATCCAACACCTTTCACCCCATCAATCCATGCCTTCATTACAGGATTAGTTATCTGTTTCAGCTCAGCATCGGTAAGCACAATGTTAAGGATCAACAAATTTATCTCCAAGTCATTCGAGAGACGACATTGAGCTTCACGTTGTCAATATAAGCTTTAACTTGTCCTCTTGCTATTCTCTCTAAAAGGATGGTCACAGTAGAAGAGAACAATTATTATGTTGTAATGATATAGTTTGATATAAATATTGTACATTATGTCACAGACCGAGTCACTATCTCATTGTGGCGTGTTCAAGTGGTGAGTGTGACAATTACAAGTTGAATTGAAGTGGGTTCAAAGGAGAACTATGGAGTGTCACTGCATGGAGTGGTTGAGTCGAAGTGGATTGAAAAAAAAAATCTAAAAAGTCTTAAGAGTAAATCACAAAGGAGTGTAATAATTCAATAACAAGAATTCTAAATAAAGATATATAAAAGTTAGGAAGGAGATGAAAAAATAAGATAAATTCTGATAATTAAAACATTAAAATTTTAAAATATTTTAACATCAATAGTATCAAGAGATTTTTTTTATACCACAAAATCAGATTACGACCTTATATAGTTGCATCATTTGTCAAATGTGTAATTGTTTATGTATAAGAGAAACATTTGTAACACACTTTCTAACTTATTTTGAGGAGAATATACTTTCTAACTCATTCTAATTAACATTCTTTTTATTATTATCTAAAATTTATTAAAAATCATAAAATTATTAATATCTCATTTTTGATGTGATGAATTTCTCAAGATATTATAATATTCAATAAATTTTAATTAATAATAATAAGTTTATTTGAAAAAGTACGTTAAAAAGTGTATTAGGAGTACAAATTAAAAGCTCTCCTATCCCGAATGTCCACGACATATAATTTTAAACATTTTTTTTATAAAAAAATAATGTAAGAACCTTTTACATCTTACTACTACTTAACTAGTTGAGTTGTGCCATAATTCATGCCACCCAACATCTGGACATGGTCACGTGACCATTATAAAGAACTTGTGTTAATGGAATACCGCGTAACCCATAAATAGTTGGCTTCAATTCATTAACCGGAGATGCTATGTTGGTTTATTGGTGCTTCATTCATGTGATGCTGGGAATACATTAATAATCTTTGGGTTCTTATTAATGCATCTACTATCTTATTAATGTCATCTTTATCCTTCGGAGACAATGTGTCACGTATATATAAACATCAGCGTTTGAAGTTTTGCAATAATTCACTCTATACTCCACTTAACTTTTCTATCACCTTTCTCCTCCTCTTTTCCATGAAGGCTCTCGTGAATGTATAGACAAGCCAACATGGTTGTATGGCTTAGCCATAAGAGAATGATCATAATTGAATTCGATTTAGTTGATTATTCACACTTTAAATGAATCACAAAAAAGTTATAAGTTATCTTATGCGTTAACCCGAAAGTTCATGTTTGCATTACATTTGTTTTCCTAGAACTTTTTATTATTTAGAACTTGAACGCTATCGAATGTTTGAACCATTAGAATCATTTAGCCATTCATTTTTTGTTTTTGTTTTAGAAAAGTGAGCAAGATAGGTAATTGGAAAACCAAAAAAAGAGAAGAATTATGTTATTTTTAATAAAGGTTTTGCTTATTATCAACTACATTCCATTTTACTCGATCACAAGCAAAATAGACTAAGCACAAAATCTAGCGTTTAAATGGGCTTTTAATTATCTTTCGTCGACATGTGGGCAACAGGCCTAGCTAACTTTAACCAAATCATCACCCAAGACTATTTCTTTAACCAAAAAAGTAAAACAATTTTTAAGATAAGCTCAACACCCTTTATTTATTTATCGTATGATAAGCAAAAAAATTTTATTCAACACCATCTATAATCATTTATTCCAGACTTAAAACGCAGATTAGAAGTGAGAAAATAAACACTCATCAACAAACATAAAAATCTGATTAAGTGTGTTCTTATCCACCTCTATGGACTGATTTAGTGTGGGAATGAGAAAGAGTTGCTTTTTTTTTTTTTTAAACTGAGAGAAAGAGTTGCTGTTTACCCTTGTATAAACCCTCCTTTTAATTTTATGAGCTATTCAATACTTATTAATTATATAATATACTAGTATGTTGAAAATCTTCAAAGTAAAATAATTACTACATAATAAAAATTCCATAATTAGTCAAATACAGAGGAAAAACTTTGCATTAACTAACAAATCCTGAGGAGGAGGAAATTATACTACCAATTTTAGAATTTCAATCATGCACCTACCTATTTAGGACAGAATCAAAACAATCATTGTCTATGTCAATTAGTTGTATTGACTGTTTCTCTTTTTGAACAAATGATACAATGAAATTCTCACACTTACTATCGCACAACTTTTGTGCCTTTTTTGTGTGTGTGTGTGAAAGAGTAATTCGCACTCTATCCATTTTCATTAGTTACCATTTTGTGTTAATATTTTTCAATCTTTGTTAAGAAGTTATTAACACAGACAAGGACTGACCCACTAGCAGATAATGTCACAGGAGGAGGAACCATAATTATTCATAAAAAACAAACTACATGGTTAAACCGTAAATAATAATAGCATACGAGATTTCATTATAAAAGCATCTTTAATAAAGTATTTTTGTTTAATTTTAAGTATTGTTACTTAATTTTATTTATTTATTAGAGTATATGATATGAAGTCGTTTAAAATATTTATCCCATAAATAATATATTTTTAAAATATTATAGGACTCACAAAACTAAGTTAAACGCTCATTTTAATAATTTTAATATTAAAATAAATTTTAATGAAAAATGTTTAAATTATTGAAATTATAAGATGTACAAAATCAAAATAACCAAGTAATTTAGCTATGTAGTGTAAATATGCTCTAATAAGCTTATTATGAACAAACACGTGGCATATCTAAAATGAAACTACAAATAGACCAAAACAACAGTCAACCTGGTATGCAACAGAATTACTTGATGATACTTTCCTATAAATATAGAGTTCTGGTGTGAAGCGATAGTTTTATTTCGTGTCCTGATCAACTTTTTTCCTAATTAGTATATAGTACTATATTAGTTCAAAACTCGTTTTCAAATGTATTATAAACTTTGCTAGTGACATATCCCAGCACCAACTTTACCTAGGAAGATTCAAATTCTCAGCAAGACAACCTTTCCAAGGCGAATATCACGGTCACCTATATAATCAAATTACTGTCTCTGACATTATATATCCATGTTCAAAGAATATATATGTACGATCCTATTGAAAATGCCCTTTTATATATGTTAAAATATTCGATAATAGTGATACTTTTCTTTATATATGTTGGTATCGTTATCATTATTGAAAATGGCCTAATTTGTTTGATCGAAAAGGAAATATTGTCTTACAAATTTAAGATGACAAATATGGGGCTCATATATATGTTGATTTTCTTTTTCTCTAATTATTTATCTTATGAACTAGTCTTAATAATTTTAATGTTATTCACCTTGTAGAGAAAGAAAAGGACCTTCCTTTTGATAAAGGATTATTGAAGATTTCAATGAACTTATAGTTAATATATTATACAGGACTCAGTACTAACATGCTTCTGCTAGATAAAAATTTTACTTAGTAGCTGGTGGATTATTTATGAATAGATTAAATAGTTTTTTTGCATTTAGAAGATTGGGTTGAAGTCTGGAGGTACTTAGCTTAGGGTATTCTAAATAGAGATTTCTTAGACCTTTTTCCAATCATTCATAGGAGCTTCAATATAGCTATAGCTTGGGAACTAAAATCATTTCAGTTTAACAACTAATAATATTTATTATATGGGGAAGCCCTTCATAACATTGTCACAAATTTTTGGGGGTAATTTGATAACTTTTTTCTTTTATTGCACTTCATATCTGTGCACACACAAACATATCAAATTTAAATTCTGCAATAACACAATAACTCTTATCAATCAAGTTACAAATTAAGACAAATTTCCCATTAATATATAAACTACACAGTACCTTTTTTCTCCCAGATTTATAAAGTCAAGCTTGAAATCTGAGTGCAGAATCTATAATAATATCTTGACCTTTGAATTTAGTTTGCTAATGAATTGTACCATTTATATCTCTCTCTTCCTTGCGTCATAAATAAATTAAGAAAAAATATCTTTAAGACTATTTGGTTTAGTTTCTTAACCATTTTCTCCATTCTCAATATATGTTTATAACGTGATTGAATATATATATATATATATAACAACTCTTTTAGAGTTTTTCCTCGTCTTCACATTAGATCTAATAGTTATAATAAGTAATTAATCTTAACAATTAGATATCAAGAAAATAAATAGTGAAAATGAAAAAATTATTTTTAGAGTAAATGGATCACTCCTCTCTCTATATATTAATTAACATAAGGTGGTTTAATTTTAAGAATGTTTTCATGTATTCAAGACTCAACTCTTCTTTTTTTCAACACTTTAGCACTTTCCGTCATTCTTGTTAGATTATTGATATGATAGAGTAATTAGTTGTAAGTTTTTATATTTTAAAGTTAAGTTATAAATAATTTTGTGTTTGTTATTCCTCTCTCTCTCTCTCTCTCTATATATATATATATATATATATATATATATATATTTCTTATACACTCTCCGTTAGATATCAATGAAATTTTAATTATTTCATCATTTCAATTTGATATCATAGAGCCATGAGTTTAATAGTCAATTTGATCCTTTTTTTTTTGTTTTCTCATGATCACCTAACATTGCTTTTAATCTACCCTAATTTAGCCTATGTCAATTACCAAATGACTCATCTCCTTGAAGTTAGAACTTCTTGGTAGTTATATAAGGAGGATCACATCATGTCCTCCATCCGAAATCATTCATGATGGTTAAACCTTCTTATTTTTGCCTTTTTAGGTAGTTAAACCATTTTGTTTTTGACTTTCAAGTGGTTTAAGCCATTTTTTTCAGGTCTGTCTTTTAGGTGGTTAAGTCATTTTTTTGTTTATGTATTTTTAAATGGTTAAACTCTTTTGCTTCTACCTTTTTAGGTGGTTAAATCATTTTGTTTCTATCTTTTTAGATGGTTAAACCTTTTTCTTACTTTTATCTTTTTAAGTGGTAAAGTCATTTTCATGCTTTTGTCTTTTTAAGTGTTTAAGTCTTTTTGCTTTTGTTTTATGGTGGTTAAACCTTTTTGCTTCGGCCTTATGGTGGTTAAGCATGTTTGCTTTTGCCTTATGGTGGTTATGTGTATTTTTTCTCTTAAGAAACTAAGCCTTATGTTATAACTTCTGCCTAATGGTTAAGTTTATATTTGTTGGCTTTGATCAACATGTAAATCTTCTCACTAAAATCTTACATTTTCGCACCACAAACTCAGTTGATAAGATTGACTTTATCTTAACTTTGTGGGGATATATTAGACTACTAATATGATAGAGTAATTAATTACAAGTTGTTACAATTTAAATTCAAGTTATAAATAATTTTTGAATTTATTATTTTTCTATACTCTCTCTCTATATATATTGTATACTCACAATTAATGGAAATAAAATCTTAATTATTCGATCTTTCAATACTTCTCACATCTTCAGTTTTATTTTATTATTTTACCTTACCCTCACATTCTCCACTTTCAACAACTGAACCAAAGTAAATATATAAACAGATATAAAAGAAGTAAAACTTGCTACGTGCTATTCCTATGTTCTATTTCCAGCCGGAAGATCATCAAACTATTGGGAAATACCCAAGTCCCACATCGACTGCCTCAATCCTTGGAGTGCGGCTTATATATCTGTTGGGTAACTTCACTTAATGTCAATTGGTTTTAAGATGAAATCTAACATGGTATCAGAGCAGGTTCTGACCTTGGGACCTTGTTTTCGCTTCCATTGCGACGAGTACCCACCATTTGTGGTTCACGCACCAAGCCCAATAAGTGCTGGGCGTGAAGGGGGTGTATTGGGAAATACCCAAACAACTTCACTTAATGCCAATTGGTTTTAAGATGAAATCTAACACAAACAAATACTAAATAACAAGGTTTTCAATGAATAAAAAAAGTAAGAAATTAAGAAGAGCATGGAAAGCCAGAAGATGGAACGAATTTGAGAATGAAATTCTGTAGAACAAGAAATGCTTGGAGTTGCCATCAACCTATTCATTTTCACTTCTTAACATCGATCGTTCTTTGTAGTGTCAGAATGAGGAAGCCTTTTGCATTTAAGGATTAATCTTGTGCCTCAAATATATATTGCTTATTTTCCCATTTCCATGATTTTTTTGGCGAATAATTTGTTTACAATCTTTCTGTAAAAAAAAAAATTGTTTACAATCTATCAACTTTTCTTCTATTAAAATAAGGCTTTTCTTTCTTCATTCCAGTTTTCTTGTGTTTGCGCTTTTGGTATTTGGTAACTGTGGTCCTGTTCTTTTCCTTGATCACTCTCTAATTCTAAAACCTATGATTGTACTATTTAATAAGAGTTATACTATTTATAGAATAAGTTTTTATAATATTATTTTTTATACCTTCAGCATATTTGTCTTATTTTTCTTTCTTTTCTTCATATATATCTCTCTCTTTGATTATAAGAGTTTGTTCATTAGTTGTACAACATATAATTTCTCATTTTATAATATCTATATATCTAATATGTTAAAATAATAAGAGTGTGCAGAACCTTTTTCTTGCGCGTGTTGAAATATTGGTCTTGGAAAACAACCCACACAAAACTCAAGGTACTATTTTTTAATATTAGAAAAAGAAATTTTATAATAATAAAAACACAGACAATATTTTAACCCATTGTTCAATCAATGCAGCCTTCATTAGTTCATTTACAACTTTTCCACCTATCTTATACACTCTTAAGGAGATGTATATCAATCTGAAAAAGAACACGATGTCCCTTCCAATCTACCATAAAATCAAGATTTAACCCTATTAATGCGTCCACAATCTGAAGAAAATCGTATTTATCTTGTTTGAAAAATATTATGTTACAATGAATCCAAATAGACCAAATTAAACTCAAGTAAAATTGAGTCATACCTCATGATTATAAAATGTCTTTAAATCAATCTCACATTGTCGATAACTTCTGTATCAATTGCTTTAGCAAACCATCTATGTGTATTTGAAAACAAAAGCCTATCTATAAGTGGATACCTAAATAAAAGTGATGAGTCTGAAATATTTAATTACTTAGGGTTGCATGCATTAAGCAATAGCTTTGATGGAAACTGACTCCCAAAAAGAAATGAAGTTCCTAGCTAATACTACTTTGTTAAAAAAAATAGTATTGTATATTCTTATTTGGTTTAATTATTCATCATTTGGTTTTTACAGTTGTAGAACTTTTACATTTTGATTTTTATACTTAAAAATAATTTCTTTTAGTCTTTATAGGTAAATAATATTTGTAATTAATCTCATGAATATAAATGAATATAAATGATAGGGATTAAAATAGATTAAAAAAAATTGTACGTACATGAACTAAAAAGAATAAAAAATTATATGTATTAGGGATCAAAATCGATAATTTTTAAGTATAAAGATTAAAACATAAAGTAAAGTTTGTGTAACTATATGAAATAATAAGTAATTAAATCTTTTTATGTTAAAATAATTTTACGTACAGTTAGATGAATTTTTTTGAAGGTTAACTCATTAGGATCAATCTAGTGATAAAGTATTAATTAAAATAATTTACACTAGATCTTAAATTTAAATTTTATTGTCATATCGTTATATAAAAAAGAAGAAGCTTGGAGGCTCTCCAACATGGTCTTCTCCTTGCATTACATGTCCTTCACCCTCTCAAATGCGAAATATTCTTAGGTAGCTAGGAATATCCCACCTTAACGTTGGGAAGCACCACATGTTGTCCTACCTCACATAATTACTTATATTTAGAAAAAAAGCATTTTAAATACATCTGACATAAATATATCATGACTTGGTCCATTTTGTCCACACTTACAAATGAAAAGAGATGAAATGAATTATGAATAACCATTATATTATATCATTATATAATGTTAAAATAAAAAAAAGTTGTTACCATTCACACAACTACTCTTATATTTATCATTGTCATCTTCTTATATTAACATTTTTTTAAAAAGTTATTTCGTATATTATTGGTCTAGTGGTATCTCCAACTCATTAGAGTCGTCTAATAACAGAAATTTTAGTAATTTGTATGAGGTTATAGGTATTAGCCTCACTCTCAAGATTGTACAGCAAGTTAATCAAAATCTCCTAATTACTTTTTAATTTATTCTCAGAATCTTTTATGTCATTTTTAAAACTTAAACTAGTTTTCTATGTCTCTCATATTTTACTAATTAGCTTTCGATTTATTCTTCTCTATATTTCGGTATTCATCACCCCCATTTGACGTCCTTTCTTCTTATCCCTCCACAGCTTGCTTGAAACTCCAAATCCTTACTAGAAGAAGCTGAAGCACCTTCCAAATTCTCTTATATATAATCCCCCCCCCCCCGAATTCTCTTCACTAGATTAGAGCATCATAGTCATCGTTTTCTTCTAGAAGAGTTCGTTGAAATTTAGCTTGAGGAGTTTTAGTGCAGCGAGTGCAGACTGCAGAAGCCACTACTGCAACATGAACACATCTGATTGCAAGGAGTATTGATACAAGGGGATGTTGAGTCCAGGTTTGATATCAGTGTACATGGCCGAATTTTAAAAATTGTTTATATATATAAAGATTAAATAAACTCATTTTCTTTTTGAACTTAAGGATTTCCTCTTGAAATCTAGAAACTAATATCTCCAGATAGTAAAAATTATTATTTAGAGATTAATATCTTTTAATAGATATTTTTATATATACACAAGCTTAAAAATTAAACTTTTAATCACATACTTAACAAACATAACTATTTGTCAACCACAAGACATTATAAGATTAATTATTTGACTGATTCTTTCTTACTACGATCTTCCACTTTTTTTTATCATATCTTGACGAACAAATAAGGAATGTCCCTGCAATTTACAAGATACTCACCTCTTTACTTTAAAATTTAACCTAACAAATGTCTTTATATATTTAGTTTGAGTTGATAAGAAATTCTACTCAAATGGAACGTTAATGTGTAAATATGTTGGGGCCCAAGAAAATGACTTGCTCCCCACCTGGCCACTTGCACGAGACCCCACAAAAACCCTAATTTCCGAGACCCTCCAAAAGCAGGGCTAGTTGTTGGCATTGTTTGCCATTACATATGTAATGCCAGCCACAAGAAAGAAAGAAAGAAAATATAATTAAATAAACAGTGTTACAGTTAATATAAGAAAAATAAATAAATTTATTGTAGCTCCTTAAATCACAACATGGCTCACCCCTAGTAAACAATTGAAACATTTTTCCGCAGTTCTTTTCAAACAGTTTCGGTTGTGATGTTCTTCTATATATGTATGTCTACTTATGATATAATTATTACCTATATTCAAGTGTTTTGCTTTTGCTTACTCTCTTTTTTCTTAGATCTCTAATATTTATCATTGTGCTTGATTCTGTGAAGGATTTTTCATCTGTTCCATGTTTCGTCCACTGAGATCACTTAGCTAGCTTCCTCATACAAAGAGTCAAAAAGAACAAAATTAATAGAAGGAGAACACTTCTTGATCGTCTGATCTACAAACAAAACACATCTCTTTTTACTAAATTAAATAATCGATTAATTAATTAATTAATCTCTTTCATTACACCCTTTACTTGATTCCCTTGAGTCATTGAATCTAATTCCTCACCTCTAACTTCTAAGCACCATACCACATCATCTCTTTTTCTTTTCCTTTCCCTTCTCACACTCTCTCTCTTCATACCCTTCCATCCACCCATGTGTTCATATCATCTTAGGTCATGGTAACATGAGCTACCCCTCTTCGTTAATTTCTTCTTAAGACCAATCTGTGAAAAGTTTGACTTTTCTTGTCCCTTGAATCCCGAGAACACAAACCAAATCAATCTCCTATTGCTAACATAACCTATAGCTAGCAAGTTGGCAAATTGCGTTCTAGCACAGGCAAATTGATGGAGCTAGCTAGCTTTAAATTGCCTTAGTGAGTCATGATGCATCATCTTTCTTTATCATTACAAAAAAATATAGGTTAAGAAAGTTCGACTCAGTTCAGAGTAGGGAAAGCCTCTGATCTTCTTGTTCTTGAAAGAAAACACTCTCAACACTCAACAGAAATTCTGGCTAATCCTTGGTGGACCGGTCATCAGGTGGGGTTGGGTGTAGGGGTAGACCCTGCAGCAACCAATTCACCTTCTTCCAACCTAAACAAACGCCACATGGACCTTTCCATCAACGAAAGAAGCCTTGTTAGAGAAAGACAAGAGGAAGAAGAAGAAGAAGAAGATGAAAGAGACAACGGTGATGAACCCAAAGAGGGTGCAGTTGAGGCTGGAACACGCAGGCCAAGAGGGAGACCCCCTGGTTCCAAAAACAAGCCCAAACCCCCCATCTTCGTCACCAGGGACAGCCCAAACTCCCTCAGAAGCCATGTCATGGAGGTTGCCGGCGGGGCCGACGTGGCGGAAAGTGTGGCCCAGTTTGCACGGAGGCGCCAGCGTGGGGTGTGTGTCCTCAGTGGGAGCGGTTCCGTGGCCAACGTTACTCTCCGGCAACCTTCGGCACCGGGAGCGGTTGTGGCACTTCATGGAAGGTTTGAAATTCTGTCCCTAACCGGAGCGTTTCTGCCTGGTCCTGCCCCGCCAGGAGCTACAGGACTTACTGTGTATCTCGCTGGAGGGCAGGGCCAGGTAGTGGGAGGGAGCGTCGTGGGCTCCCTTGTGGCAGCTGGACCAGTCATGGTGATTGCTGCCACTTTTGCTAATGCTACCTATGAGAGGTTGCCCCTTGAGGAGGAGGAAGACGACGGTGGTGGTAGCGTGCAAGGAGGGAGTACCCTAGGAGGATCTCCTCATGGAATTGGTAGTAGCGGCGGCGGTGGCGGTAGTGGTGGTGGCCACTTATCAGGTGGGATTCCTGGTCCTTCTTCTTTGCCTTTGTATAATCTCCCACCAAATCTTCTTCCCAATGGAGGCCAAGTGGGGCATGAGGCTTTTGCTTGGGCTCATGGCCATGGAAGGCCACCTTACTGAATTCATACCAAGGTTTTAAATTGCTGATGCCGTCATTGTTGTGAAGAATTTTGTGATCACAACTTTATTGTTGCACTCACAATTGATATTATATATATATATATATATGTGGTTATTTAAAACCTTGGGGTGATATATAGAGACTTCATGTGTGGCTGGTTCGAGATCTAATGGAATTCTGTTGGTGTTATCTTTCTAGTTTGAAGGATTAATTAGGAATTGGGGAAAGAATTGCAAAGATTTTAGAAAGCTGGAGTAGTTGTGAAGAACTGTGGAGACGAGGAAGAGAAGCATGTTTTAATTTACTTAGCTCAGTGTATATGTATATGGAGTAAGAACTTTGATTTCTGTGTTTTTCTTTTGCTTTATGTGTTTGGAATAAAGAAAGTGATCGATGATGGGCGAATTTTTAATGGATTAATTTCTGAATAGTTTTAACTGTCATACATTTTAATTTAATTTATGAACTCTAGTGTTTTTTTTTTAAATATAATCCTTGATATTTTGTTGGTTGAAGTCATATTAGGAGATATTTTAGTCATGTAAAATTATATAATATATTTTTGTTTGTCTCCACCACAATTTTTTCTTTCGTTTCTCAACTTATTTTTCACTTAATTATAAAAAATGTTGCATAAAATAATTAAAAGTTCTCTTTCCTTATATGGGTTCTTTTATATTATTAGTTTACTATCCACTCACTTCGTGGCTATTAAACACATGATGGGATCATTGATTAGACTTGCAGGATGTGAAGAAGTTTGTGTTTGTTGTTTCTGGGGGAGGGAAATTATGGTTTTGCAAGCTTCCACCTCACGCACAATTGGACTTGCTTCTTAATTATAGGCTTTTTCTTTCACTGTTAACTGTTATTTTTTCTGCAGCTGGGAAGAAAGTGAATCACTGTTTGGTTTTGTTTGAGACACCATAAAATATGGAATATATAAAATATTCATGAATTAATGGTGAGTTTCTCTATAATTTTACGCCCAACTTTTTACTAACAACTTTTATAAACTTTTTCTTTATGGCAATATAAAAGAGAAAAAACAAATGTTTAAGTATCTTTTTTCTCTCTCCTTTTTAAGAATAAAAAAAAGTGTAAAAATGAATATAAAAGAAGAGACGTAAGAGTTTTTATAATCTTTTTAAACAGTCTTCACACGTTTTACACAAAGTTTATTACCTATTCTCAAAATCGAGGAAAACTATAGGAGTAAAAAATAAATTTAAATCTTTGGAAAATATCAAAATTATCTAACATAAAAAAGTAAAATATACTTCTTTCAACAGACGTAAAAATTAATATAAAAGATGTAAAATATTAATAGAGGCTTGCTTTTTCTGTCTTGGCAATTATTGTTTGGGTAATATTATTCATATAATAAATTTAACAAAAATTTCTGCAATATATATTCTTGTTTACCTTTCTCCGTCACATCACTCATCTTCTTTTACACTCTCATTTCTTTCATAATTGTAAAAAAAAACTAAAAAAAAAAATTGTTGTAGAAAAATAATTTTCCTTATTGTTTATTGTTGTCAACTTCTTTGTACACGGAAATAGAAATATAGATAGATAGAGAGGATATAAACCAAAATAAAAATGTTGGGGTGTCAAACAATTTATCTGTTCGAGCTAGTAGATTGGATGTTTTTTTTTTTTTTTTTAAATGAATCTTGCGATTTCATCCGCTTGTTGAACGTGATTAAAGTTTCATTCTGGAATATATTAGTTTGTGGCAAAGGTTTACCTATAATCTGGTTTCTCTGTTGATTATAGTAATGTGTTAAAATGTGTTTTAGTTTATTAATAAATTTTTCTTGTATAAAAACCTTTGGGTTGGATTAATTATAAACTGCAAAGCTAACAATATGGTTAAGTTTATTCGCTTTCCCATGGCCATGTCAGTAGTCTTTTGGCTGAGTGCTTGTCAAATCGATTTTGAAGTAAATTTATCTATGTTTTGATATATTTTTATTTTAAAAGTAAGTTACTAGTAAAATTCCGTATAAATTTTTTTAACCAATACAAAAATAATTTATTTTGTACTTAATTACTTCTACGTTTTTTTCGCGTATACAAGATTTTGCAGGTCAAATAGATCAAAAGACACAAAAGCTATGCATATTGTAGTTTTTGGCAATGCAGATCAAGTTGTTTTATTAAACACACATCTAAATATGTGGTTAATGTTGTTTAAACTTAAAATTAATTTTAGATTCAGAATTAATTTGAAACTAAACATGTCAAGATTTGTTTCAAATCACGTTAAATGGTATTTCAATGCAATTTTGAATAACCTAATATGAATTCAAAATGCACATGGCTAAGAAAATGTGTTCATCACATGCATTTTCAGGAAGAATTTTCTTGCGTATACGCATTTCTTTCATATTGCTGTACCTGCCTCTTAGACTTTGTAGAGCGATTCTGCTATTTGTTTTGTTTTTATTGACTTGATTGTATTTGCTTACATGTATATGAGTAGGGAGCATCCCTAACAATTCAGCGTAATAAAATTTAAAGCTAATGATAATATATAATAATTACACACAATATTCAACGAGGTGAGACCCACATTAATATCGAGCTTCATCCATTTTAACAAGTATATCGTAAGTTTATTAAGCTAAATTTTAATAGTCTATCAGTATATAATATAACTTTTTTTTATAAGCAAAGCTTTACTTCAGAAAACAATGTATAAAGAGTACTCTAATTAACCTAATACAAGAATCTCACAATATCATATGGAAACAAGCTACATGTCTATCAAATACCTAAATATAACTTTTATTATGCATAATATATATATATATATATATATATATATATATATATATATATATATAATTCACTCAATTAATTAAAGTCTAAGTTTAATTGTATTTATACAAGAATATATCTTTATGAATTTTGAAAGATTAATTTTCATATAATTTCTTTTCACTTTTTAGAAGTTCTAAAACATTCGATGTCGCATGTGCACCTCAGTACATTGCACAAATCAAAGTGTTGAAACTGTGACGGGGCATTAATATTTTAACATACTTTCCAATTTGTTCATGTCGAAGGTGTTACTGTTTGGAGTATGGCTCTCTTCTTTGTACATCGATTTGATCAAATTTGCAGAGACTTTTGTCATCACACCCGCGTGGGTTAAGGATAAAGGAGTAGTCAACATTCACTCCCCAGAAGATTCATGTAAATTGTTTTCAATAAGGCAGAACGGAGAATTTTCTGTCCATGCCATTATGTGAAGTAATAAATTTGAAAAAAAAGAGAGAGACTCTTTGTTTCAAGAAGTGTATTTAGTATATATATTAATTATTAATTAACGGAAACATTGGTTATTCTAAAAATAGAATAGACAAGGAGAGAGAGAGAGAGATAAGCGTTGGCTGTATGTGCCTTGTGCAAAGTCGCTCTTTCTCACATTAAAATATGCTTCTAATTATTTCCCTAGCTCATTTTAATAATACTAATATGATTGTGGCTTTTGTCCTTCGTATCTGTTGGAGCACATTAAGGGTCATTACATCCTAATACTAATACTAATAATAAAGGGTGGAAACATGAGGAGATGGGGATAGTTTGGTGTGACAGAAACCTTCAATGCATTGACCCTTAATTTTATTTATTATTATTTTTCTTTTTCTTAACACATTGGGTTCTATGATAAGAATTGAAATCAAAGTGTCACATTTTAATTTTTAATATATATATACATACATATATATATATATATATATTTTTTGTATCAATTAAACAATTGTTTTATCTTAATTATTTTTAAATTAATTAAGTTAAAGTAAATAGCAAGAGCTATATTCATGCCCATTTGAAAGAGTTCTTGTTATGAGTATTGTAAACTCTAGGGTAGTTTCGGCTGGAGTGAAAGAAATTAAAGAGATATTTTTTATTGGTAAATTTTAATTATTAATTATTTTTAATTAAAGAAATCGAACCTATGACTTTTATTCCTTTTATTTTTCTTTCCTTTTTCTTTTATCACCTAAGTTAACCTTATAACTGCCTAGAAAGAAAATAAATGAAAGTGTGAGAAATCAAAATGAATGAAATTAAAAAGGAAAGAAAGATGAAAAAGAGTGAAAAAAATGAGATTATTTGTTAGAGATAAAATAGAACTGAAAAGAGAAGAAAGATTTGAATAACTAAACATGCTATTTTTACAATAAAGTGATTTAGTTGGTAATAAATTAATAAAATTAAAAAATTTATAGTTTTAATTTTTCACATGTTATTTTTCATTTGATAATAATAATTTTTTCTTTTTCAAAACATTTTATTATATTAAATTATATATATATATATATATATATATATATATATTACATATCATATGAATGAAAAATATATTAAACTTTAATATTATATAATCACTTAAAAAGAGATGTAAATTTTTTAAAAAGTTGTATAACTTTTTAGATTAAAAAGTGGAAAGTTGAAGTTTCTCTCCCTTTCGTCGATCATGTAACTTTCCTCTCTCTTCTTTGGTTGAAAATAAACACAACCTAAATTTGATCCACTATTTGCAAGTCCTCAAAGCTGTTTATGGTGTGATATCTTATACCTCACTAATGGTGCTTGAAAGGTTTGGAACACAGCCACATGAAAGATATTTTAAAGAAATTTAAGATGGGAAATTCAAAACTAATATCCATTTCGTCTCATGAGAAAATAAATTAAGATTGACTCGCAAAAATAAGGCAAAAAGGTAGATTCAACCTATTATAAAAATCAGTTGGAAGTCTCACATATATATTAATTTGATCACTACATGACCAAATGTAGTATTTGGAGTTGAGTTGTTTAGTAGATTATATTCATGGAAATTTTTATGAGCAAAAGATATTATCGAGAAAAAGAAACCTGAATCGCAACACAAGGAGAACCAGGAATTAACTACAAGAGTGTCTAGATACATGCAGTGATAACAAATCTAATAACCAACACCAAAGTCATCTGGAAAGAAAAATAGCAACACTAGTGTTGTATAAACCCTCAACACCAATAAGCCATCATGATTCATGAGGATGAATGAAAGGACGTGCTTAGGTTGAATGATATCAAGATTTGTATGTAGAAAAAAAAAAAGGATAAATAACTATTTTGTTATTGAAATATGAAAATATAAAATTTAATCTTAAAAAGTGTAAAAAGTGCGACAAATATATTCGATCGTTAAATTCCGTCTGTTACTATTAATAAAATATCCTACGTGGCACAAAGAGACAAATTTGTCACTAAAATGATTGTCAACGTACCCATGCTGACTAGATTGGATAAAAATGTCAGTAACATATCATTTTTGGATGTAAATATCAGTAATTTTTTGTTGGACGAACAATGTTAATATTTTTTATTGGAGTTTTAGACCTAGTTCCATTGGACCAAAATGTCAATAAGTTATCATTATTGAGCGAAAATGTTAACAATTTTTTATTGGACCTATATATCAGTATGTTTCTATTGGACTAATTTGTTAAACTCAAAATTTCGTTTCATTTAAGGGTAAAATATAATTTTAGAATAATTTTTTATCATTTTTATCTTTACAAACATAACATTACAATAATCACTTAAAAAATATATTGACAAACATAATAATAACGATAATATTGATTATCAACCATAACCATAATTTGTCTGTCACAATAGAAATTATCCAAAATAAGCATTGTAACAGTGTATCAATCATTACAAATTTTTCCAAATTATAATAATTAGTCACAATCTACTATAAATAAAAGATAAATATATTTCATATTTCACTTCTTCGAATATTGACTATTTTATTAACGGTGACGATCAGAAATTAACGTTTGGATATATTTATCTCACTTTTTACACTTTCTGGATTAAATTTTGTATTTTTATCTTTGACGCATTTGTTAACGAAGTGAGAAGACGAAAAGTGAAGAAAATATTATATGACAAATATGTTCATATGTTGACAATTAGAGATGATCACGTTGACAATCATGTCAGTGACAAATTCATCCATCTGTGACACATAGACTATTTTATTAATCATGACAAATGGATGTTAACGGTTGGATATATTTATCGTATTTTTTACACTTTCGGAAACTAAATTTTGTATTTTCATCTTTCCGAGACGTATTTGTCAGCGAATTACATTTTCAAGAACAAAAGTGACTATTTATTATATATATATAAAAAAAATTCCCTCTCAATATCATGCACACTTTGAAGACCATGCACAATCCTTGGCTTTGCTAAATTAAGGACGATCATGTTTTAAATCCTAGCTTGACACATCCTGTCTGTGTATAAAGGAAGATCCTAATTAAACATCCTCAAATTAAGCTAATTGAACACTGCCTTAAATTGCCTAATTGCCTCCATTTTGGACGTCATTTTCTATATAAGCAAAGATAACAAAAATTAAAGTTCATACACTATAAATGGTAAATTGTTGGTGCATATATATAATAATATTTTATGTAACTAAATTTTTAACCAATCATATACCAAAATACTGTGCCTAATAATTGAGACTTATTAGTGACATTATTGAAATTAATAAAATTGTTGAGTTTTTGTTAGTTTGACTGTATCTTGTGCTTTGATTGGTTTTCATATTAATATAATCTTTTAACTATAAAATAAGAAATTAATAAAATCAAATATACACACATATAAATTGAGATTTTTTCTTACAATAAGAAATGGAGATTATAAATCTAAAACACACTATCATACATAGATAATTATGATTAAAAATTAAGTAAAAGCCACCTGTCTACTTAAATTAGTTATGCCCATACCTATGGATGTTCAGTAGTTTTCGAATAGAACTGTCTCCAAACGAGGAGACACATGAGAAACCAAAAAATAAATAAATTATACCCATTATTTTTTAATATTGACCATTTAAAGGTGATTTGATTTGTATCTACAATTCTGTTTTTTTTCCTAATAGATATGCTCTTATATATATATATATATATATATATATATATATAGTAGACATATCATATGAGAATAAGTGAATGATTTTCTTAGGCGAGAATAAAAATAATTTATCACAGCCCTTAAATTCAAATAAAAGGTTGGGATTAAATTAAAGATTTTATCAAAGATTCACTTAGGTTAGGTGGTTGTGGCCAGTGTCAATATATAACAATGTTGTCACTATAAACATTATTATTATCGTTGTTATTAACCCCACCTTAATTGTTGTTGTCTCTACTTCCATCATCACTATTGTATTCACTATCAGCACAGTGTCCTCTTCTAACATCAATACCACACTATCATCACTATTGTTAACATTATCCTCACGTAAGATGCTTAAGGTGATGACAATGATGGAAACATTGGTGATGATGATGACAATTATGATAATGGTAATAGTGACCATGATCATAATAATAATGACAATTACAACAACAACATTAGTTAGGATAACAATGATAAAAACAACAATAATATCAATGATAACAATGACGATAGTAAGAATAACAATGATGTCAATAGTATTGATTAATACCACTATCACCACCTAAGTAAATCATTAGAGAGTTTTTTAATCTCAATCTTCTATTTTAATGAAATAGTTAACAACAATTATCTTAAATTTTAACTAAAAAATTCATTCACAAATATATATATATATATATATATATATATATATATATATATATATATATATATATATATATATCAGCCAGTAATGATCATTTAATAATGCGCAAAGTATTTTTTTTATTATGTATTCAATTTAAAGCGAAAGGTTTATGCATGCACGTCAAGTGGGTTATTTAATTCGTCATATATCCATGTTTAAAGTTATTCTAATATAAATTTTCAAGTATGTAGAAAAACTTCTTAACATGCCTCAAATTTAATGGAATTGCGTCATTTGCTGTACATAAAGGTGTTAGGATTAAAATATGGAAGGGGGCCAAAGAAGACTATTCTTGATGTAGTGATTTCTTTTTGTTCGATAGTCAGAACATAACAAAATGAATCAATAAACAAATAACGACAAAACATTTAAGTGACATGGGAAAAATAAATTATGATGAATTATTCAATTCACCATCCACAACTTTTAACCTTTCATAATCTTTCAAGACAGGAAACATGAAAAGGATCTTGTCTTTTCCTCCTTCTATTTGTCCAAGAACAAACCTAGATAACAAGAGCTTACTGTGATGACTTTATTGTATATATAAATCTCTCACGACTCGTGCTTTGTCGCTACCTATATGGCAATAATGTTTTGCAACTTGCGAATTGTAGTATTGCAAGTACAAATCCTGTATCATGTATGTGAAATATTAATGTGAATACACAGACAGTTTTAGGCTATACACGCGTTCACATGCATACTTGATCACGTATTAAAAAAGTGTTCTATACTATTTTTCTTAAAAAAATATTTCTTGAACGAGAGTCCTATTCTAGTAAATATATTAAACAACTTCTTCCGTTCTAGCTTTAAACTGAATAATTGTTATTTCTGGATTTTGACTGCTTATACAAATATGCTGCCATATCAATTGCTTATTGTCAACATTTAAAACAAAAACTGTACAGTACTTAATATATTTAATAGCTATATACATACATATATGAATGTTTCACGACTTTTAGTATGTATCTTTTGAATATCACTGTTGTTCCAATCAATAAATTTTCATTATCTGTGGCTGCTTAAAAAAGATAAATTTAATAAATTTCAGATGTGATCATATAAGATCGGCATTTATAATTATTGACTAAATTGTAAGTTTCGTATGTAAGTATTGTAATTTTGTGATTTTGATTTCTTTAAGTTTCAATTGCATGAACTTAGTCTCAAGTTTTGCAATTATGTGAGTTGGCTCCTTTATTCGTTTTTTTCATTAAATATTTAACCGATTTTGTTGATATAATGTTGACAAAAGAAGACTTATGCGGTAAATGATATGGCATTCATGGATAATGTGATGACTACATTAATATATATGTTGATGAGTCACATTCACATGATGACATAACACTAACATGAGATATAATATGACATGTAAAATTTAGAAAACAATTTACAATAGAATATGTTTGAATTAACATGAAAACAATGTTAAATGAAAAAAATTGTGTTTAAATGCGAAAATTACAAATTAATTATGTTGTAATTTCATCTGAAAGTTCGTTGGCTTTGGACTCAACTACTTGCCACAGACACACACACGCATAATAGTGAGGTTTGAACCCTCAACTCTTCACTTAACCAATATTATCAAATCTGTTAAATATTTAAGGAAAATTTGATAGAGGGACCAAAATCTCATACAACTACTATTCTTCAAAGATCAAGTTTATAGAATAAAAACTTAGAAAACCAAAATTACATAATTATGATGTTTAGGAGAATAAAAGTCTAATTAAATCATAATTTTTTTATTCATTAAAAAAACTTACAATAATTCACACAACCTTCTCCTATATGGGATTTTGGTGATATATTATACCTTATATAGTTAGCTCTAAGAAAGGGGTGGTTTCAGCCTTTATCTTGGTGGTAACTTTGGCTTTTTGCTCTTTTATAATTATTCGGTACTTCTGGTACCCTTTAATCCTATTTTGGTTTATCAAAAAACAAAAAACGTCTTACTATTTTATCTACTCATCATTAACTCATTTAAAGCTATATAATTCAATTCTTTGACCATCCATAATTATATATCCCCATGACAGAATTATTAATGGCGACACTATTATTCTTTTTTTTTCAATTTTTACTTTTTATGAAAATCATCACGACAGATCCATATAATATAAAATCAGCTATTTAATAATAAAAAAAGCGGCTACCAATCACTTGACAAGTTGATATATCAGATATAAAAATTTAAACAAACAAGATATTTGATCCAAAAGAGTAAACACACAAAAAATTCTGACTACAACCAAAACACAAAATCAAATTCACCGTCACAAAAAATCAAATTCACCGTTTCAATATAGAGGCCCTTGTCAGAATACATAAGTTGGAGGACTTTCACAAAAAAAACGTGATTTTTTTCTTAAAAGATTTATTGAAGAATATTTTTATGAACGTACAAATGGAAATAATTATATATTAAGAGGTGACTATGTGCTACCGATCTGTCTCTATTGGCGGGTAACTCACCTACTTTATATGCCTTTGAAATTTTTTTTACTTAAAAACAAATGTAACTTGCCTTCCAATATTTTCATTTTTTAACCGAATAAAGAATTTACCAAATATCACGTACGCGTTGATTCTAATTGCTCCTCTATCATTTTTTTATAAGCCTGATAGCTACTAATCATTCAAAATTTCCAAAAATTATATATAACAAAAAAACTATACGAATGATGTGCTGTTATTTTATACACGCGCACACAAGAAAAATGAACTATTTTAAGCAAGCTTTTTTATTTGAAATATTACATGAAATATAGAGCAATTGACGGTCAATGATGATTTTTCCCCTTATCACGTTAATGTAATAAATAGAAAGATGATCAGATTTATGAAACTCATTATGTACTTATCCAAAAGTTCATGTGATTAGCAGTACTAACTTTCTTTTTAACTAGAAAAAAAATATTGAATAAGTCAATGTTTTTTTTTTATTCTAGCCAAGATTTGTATCGTTAATTAAAGTTTACCAAAACTTTACCTAGTTCGTTTAAATGGCGTCCCATTGAAAGGAAGTTCAACTTTAGTGCTCAAAGCATCCTAGAGGCTTAGCAATTGGAGGACCCATATTTCACAAGGAATCACGTGTCTTAGTTCCTAATCCTTAATTATCCTTAATTATTTAATTTCAATACTGTTAGCAACTTGAATGCAACATTCCAAAGCTAAAGTCGCAAATTTGATGGACCCCTTTCTTCATCCAATAATTACGAGCTCTCTCAATATTATAATCACCCCCATGAATGGCCATTATTAAACATATATATTCTCTCCATCATGTAAGGCAATCAACTAATTATATTGAAAGGAATCCACTAACCTTGCATTAATGAAATGCCGACCGCCCATTAAACTTTTTTTTTTTTACATGTAAAAGTGAGAGTGAGAATTAAATAACTCGTTATGGTGGGGTAGATTCAAGCATCACCAAGAAAAATCCCGGAAAATGTTGGCTTTACTCTCAACTCCTAGTCTTTGTTGATTCTTGTCATGGAGTCCATATCATCTTTTACCCAATGAAATGCAGTTTAACCCAAGTTTTTTGAAGAGCAAATTAGCGTCAAAAGTATCTTCGTGTGTTAAAAGGCAAATATTGCCGTGGAAGATGTATTGGCCTTTGTTAGATCTTAATTGGTGTCAACAAAAGGATGCTCAATTCAATGTGCTCCATTTTATCATATCTTAACCTGGCCATGGCTGTTGTTCATTATGTTGGAGACTTTTCACATGGCAATAATCAATAATTGACCTTCTCCATGCTGATAAATGCGGTTAATATATATCGAAGCAAGGGTGGAAGGAAGTTCATGCATCCTTTAACATACCATTATGGAACAACAAGGAATAAAAATCCATGAGACGAAATTTGAAAATAAATTCATTAATGTATTATATTTTTTAGGTAAAAATTGCAATTTTTTTTTAAAATTGCAGTTAGTGTTTATTGGAGACAATCTTGTTCTAGTCCGATAAGATCACTATAAGAAGCAAAACTTGTTGAAGTTCAAGTGTGAATGTGAAATTTCATATGGGATAAAAATGAAAAAATTGAACAACATATAAGTACATGTTTGGTTCTCAGGTGCAAAATTACGTTCAAGGAAAAAGTATTTTTGTCAACAAATCAAGATTTTTACTTTGTTTTCATTTTGTTTTTGTTTGTTGGATTTGTATTGTAACACACGGACAATATTTCCAACTTCAAACCAAATATGCTCTAATAAGTAAGAATGACCCATAAACCTAATGCCTCAAGGTTTTTGATTAAAATGTAGTCAAGTTCACTTGCATGATTGCTGGTGGTCAATTGGTGAAGATTTCTCCATTGTTTACTCCTTCGTATTTCACAAAAATTGATATCAAAGTCAAGTTCGACAAAGTGGCCAACTCAAAGAAGTATAATGAAAAGTGGCCTGGATCCAAACATTGGGATTCTTATATCGAAAGTCTTTCTAACAGTTAATTTATATATGCAAATTGAAAGTCTTCTTAATAACATAGAAGCTAGGCAGCGTGTCCCGCTAGCGCATGGGTAAGCTCTAGTTACCATCATTGAGTACTTGTGGATAAAAAAAAGTTTTCGCTTCAGGAAAAATTATCATGTGGAAGAAATACACATTTGAGAGAGAGAGAGATTATTGGAGTTAAGTGTGAAGGTAGAGTCTCATATTGGATAAAAATAAAAAAGTTGAACAACATATAAGTGATAAAAAAACTCAACTTAATGTCTTAAATTTTTTTATTAAAGTATGATATCAAATTCACTTGTATAATGTGTCCGTGATTCATTGAAATATATTTTTTCGGTGTTCTTCATCTTAGATGCACAACAAAGCTCTATTACTTCCTCAACATCAGTGGTTGTTCCATAATTCTTTTTAGTGGGGGCAAGTATGTGTACCATGATACCTCAAGATCAGTGCATCCATCATTGGTAACGAGTCCTCGCAAGTACATGTACCATGATACCTACCCTTGTCTCATTAATAAGCGCAAGCTTTTGTCATCCCTACATATCATATTCTTGTAGGTATGGGTATCATGATATTCATCTTTGTCCCATTAATTAGCGAGTAGTGAAAATATTTGTATTCGTAACTATGGATTTTTGTCATCCTTACATGAATTAAAAAATGAAGGATTAAAAGTCGATGTTTTATAAACAACTAAAAGCTGCAATTTAAACTTTGACTAAGAAAACGAGCAACCACTAAAAATTGCTACACCAGCTTTTACTCAAAAAATGATTAATCCTCACCATATGAATGATTTCAATTTCGTTTCCAAGTTAATTAGGGTAGAGATTCAACTTAATAAGTCACAAATAAAACACTATATGGAAAAAGACTCCTAATGTCCAAAACTTTAGTCCAACTTTCCAAGTGACTCAAATTCATTCTAAAATTGTTTGATCCCTAGATTGAATTTTCACTACATAATGTTACCCGCACGAAACGCACCATTGAATATTTGAATCTGTATGAGGGAAACGAAGTGAGCAAGGCCTACAAATTGCCAGCTTAACGATGTTGATGATATAGTATTTTTTGGAACATTGGGTTGGAGTTTTGAACAATGCATCTACCATGATCATACCACACTACTACAAAAAGCAAGGCCAACTGATTTACCTTTTATTTTTTAGATGACCAACTGATTTTCCTATTATATATTTGTTGCGGTCATAATTTGCTTAATCTGTAATCATCTATTTTTTATGGTTTTAATTTTTATGCACTTTTAATTTTAAAAAAAAATATTATTAATTAATTAGAAGTCATTTTAGGTATGACTTTTAGACGAAGCTATATTCGGTATGACATTTTAATTAATTTTTAATTTTTTTTATTAATCGGAAAACTTATTTAATAATTTGATAAATTGATTTTTTTAGTAGTTTCTAGTATCTTTTAGTATTTTTAAAATGTTAACTTTTAATTTTTTATATTTTCTTCCACTTTTACCTACAATATATTTATTCATTTTTCTTGTTATATTTTTTAAATAAATCATGATTTTATTATTTTTCTATTATTTTATACTTTTCAGTTAATTTTATGAAATATTTATAATTTAATAAGCTAATTGTTTATCAATTTTCAGCTTTTAGCTAATCGTTTATCTAATTTTATCCAACATAATCATAAAAGATAACAAGAACGAATATTAAATGAACTTTTTTATTGAATTAAATGAAAAAATTCTCATTTTAATAATATAAGAACTTTAATTTAGGTCATACAATTATTCATAAATAGTTAAGGTTAAAAAATATTTAGTGAATATGTAATTACTTATAAAAAAATGTCATGTGCATTTTTTTAAAATTAATTTATCATACATAATAATTTATAATTGAACGAGATATAAATTTTTTTAACATTTTTTTATTTTATTATATATATATAGACCACCATATTAGTACTGACAATATGTATTACATTGTCACCTTATCCTCTAAAATTAACAAATTTTCAAATAAGTCCCAACCCTTCACTCATATTAATAAATAAAAAACTGTGATTTGGGATTAAAATATAATAAGTAGTTAAATCTAATAACTTAGATCAAGCAACTATTAAATTTAGGAATTTATTTGAAATTTCTTAATTTCAAGACTAATATGACAAGATGTTACGTTTTTTTTTGGAGACTTAAAAATAGTTATTTACTTAAAAAAGAAAAAATACACTGTCAATTTATTCCAATTAAACTCTTTTTTTCATAAGCATAGCTGCTACATGTCCTTTTTTTTATTAAAAAAAGAAAAGAAAAAAACTACTACATGATTCAGCAAGATGTATATATAAATTATTGCAATTTGCGTGCTGTCATCCCATGTGGCATTAGCTAGAAACCCAATTTGTCACTTGCCATTGTACAAAATTAGTTTAAAACATAGACCAAGAACAAGCTTTAGTCTATAGCGAGATATATACAATAATGGTACGACTAATTATTATTTAAATTCTTTGACTCTGCAATTATAATAGAGTTAATATGATGTTACTAACAACTACTTAAATTATTACAATACTGCGTAGGCTAGAAGTCATAAGGTTTATTGGTATAAAAGAAGAAAGAGAAGAAAAAATAGTGTTTCATTTCTCTTGCTAATAAAATATTAATTATTAATTACTAATATTTATTGATTAAAAAATATTATATATGTTAATCATCTTTAGAAATTTAACAAATACATAAATATTTTGTGACATCCTGCTTGGTTGAATCAAGCCGTCAGAGTTGTTGTTCCGTACCTATCAGTCTAAAAATTATCTTATATTTTCTTACAACTTATTTTCTTTTTAAATTGAAAAATTGTTTCATACTCGTGTTAAGTTAAAAAAAATAAAAATCAATCGCTAATGGTTGCATACGTCAATGACATTTTGAAGAGATAAGAGAACATATGTTAATATATAGATTGCAGTAAAAAGATGTTAGTATATAGATATTGAATTTTTAATATTCTTACAAAGAGAATATATTGATAAAATCTACGTTTATAGACCATTGATTTGTCGACAAAGCTCTTGATAATTTGATTCCAACTTTCACCCATTTATCACTACATTAGATTGTTTTTCTTAACAATTTATTCTGATTAGGTGAAACACTTATCCCACCAAAACGGGTTAAGAATAAGTATTGATTTTTGTTTTTTAAATAATGTTTCAGGATCAAATTTTCTGGATTGAGAGAATAAGTACCAAAATATATTTGTTCCTCGTATTAATCGTTCTCATAATACTATAAACAATTTTTAGAGTAATACCTCCGGTGATTTTTTATTTTTATTTTTTAAAATGATTATTGCATCCTGAACTTGACAGGAATACTACCTCCAGGCTCCAAACATGTAAATAAGAATAACACTTTTTTCCGTTATAAAATGGTAGAATAAATGTCTTAATACATCAACATTGCTCTTGAATTCAGCAGAATATACGAGATTGTGAATATAGTTTGTTTCTTTCTCATATTATTCTTGTATATTTTTTATTTATTTTTTTATTTTGTGATGGCAGGGTTGACAAGGAAAGAAAGAATAAATCAGGAAACAAAACCTACCATATAGACAAAGATTGAGCAACCAAAAGGTAATAAGAGGTGATTCTTTTTCTTTTTTTTTTTGAGAGTGAGGAAAGAGTTCATAGCGGAGAATACGTAATAAAAAAGCAATTTGGGCCCTGAGTGTTGAGGTTGTTGGGAAAACAAATGAAGAAAATGGGCCCACATGAAAATGATAAGTGCTATTCCATTTACGTGCCCAGATTCATACAAGGTTTCTAGTCTACTTCAACGACAACTGGCCCATGTTTTATTCTTTTTGGCATATGATGATGAATGGAAAAAAATGAAGAGAACTTTTTCATAATTTGGAAGGAAAATTTAAGGGACATTTTGCATAAAACTATCAATGAGTATCTCAGAAAATATCAATGAAACCCTAATGATTTATTTATTTATTTGTTTATTTTTTACACCGGCCTTTACATAGTTTTTAAAAAATCTTTGAAGATCATGATCCAAAATTTGCAGTTGTTACATCTCTAAGTGTGTGCCAAATCTAGTAATACATTGCTAGATACTCAACAATTTTCCGTCGTTAAGACTTGAAGACATTGCTATATGTGCATACCCAACAATCTTTTATTTTATCATGCATCGTATATTCAATTAAGACAAGAAGATAGTTCAACAAGCAAACTTGAAGTTTACTTTAGGTTTCCTTCAAAAAAAAAAAAAGTTTATAGATTTAATTTCAATGTGTATGGAAGGAACGCTTTATTAAGAAAAATAAAACTTACTTTAATAATATCTACATTTGAAAAGAGATTAATGTTCAAATGTTATGGAATACCCTGATGCATAAAATTGAAACTACATACATGACACTAGCAAAATGAAACATATTGAAAGAAATTAAGGAACTAATTTGTATGCCATTTAATTTTCTTATGAAAGTTGGGGTATAATACAACATCTCTAAGCTAAAATATTGCTGCAAAATAGGAGCCAAAGAGAGCTGTGTGCTACCAAATTTTATGGAAAATGTGACTGAAATTTTTTTATAGCTTAATTTCTTGATATGATGAAGTGCTTTAACTTGCAGCATGAGTCCTCACATGGCACTATTTCCCTGCAATAGTATTCTTCTGAGTTCACTAGCAATCCCATGCAACAAAACTGGCTTTCTTATGACTCCATTCATGCCAATTTGCATGCATCTTTCCCACAAATCTTCTGTGCTAGCAGTCAAGGCAACAATCACAGGCCAATTCCGGCTTCTGAACTTACGAATCCTCGTTGCAACTTCGAATCCATCAAGCTCAGGCATGTGAAGGTCCAAAAGAATGACTTGAAAGGAAGATCCAGCAGGTCCAATGACACTAAGGCATTCCAATCCTGAAGAAACAGAAGTCACAACACAGCCTAGTTTCTGAAGCAACTTCTGCGTCACCGCTCTATTTACATCGTCATTGTCGGCCAACAAGACCTGCAGACCTCTGAAGAAAGAATTTGAATTGGATGGCTCAGAATTTTCCCCAGGTTCAGAGATGGATACGGCAATAGACCGCCGCAGTTGAAACCGAAGAAAAAGGGCCATGACTTGAGGAAAACCTTGAGCATTTGGTACTAACCATATGTTCCCTTGCATCAACTGGCAGTAACATAGTAGACAAACAAAGCACAAAATCAATGGAGAGAAAAAAAAAATTGGGAGCATAGAAACTAGTACTTTCACTGTTCCAACTATATATATAGTATACTGATCATTGGCACTTAAAGGACCTTGGCTTGAACAAATTAGAAAAATCAGTAAACATCCCTCCTGAGACATTAAAAAATGATTAACCAAATAAGTTAACAAAATCTATAAAGAAAACCTATATACATTATAGATTATTACATCTAACATTGGTAATACAAGTTGTTCATATATATCTTTATAGTTCACACCATATGCTAATGAAGGTAAGAAAAAATACATCAATGTAAATCAAAGAACAAGTCTTAAACAAGGGATTAATTAAGCCACCTTGCAAAAATTCAATGAAATTTCCCATACATGCATCAAATAACAGATGAAAATGTCTAAGTGAATCATTTGGAGGCCAGCATAAACAAAATTTACTGTGTACTTTACAAGTGAAGCAATGCATAAAATAGTCTCCAACCAGCATATTTTGAAGTATTAAGTATAGCATATGAGTGACAATTAAAAACAGCATCTTAACTCCATACACAATCAATGTAACTAAACTCACCTGGATTATCCTCTTGCAAATGCTAAAGCTCAACCTTTCCTCAACCTTATCACTCATGCGATTTGTACCCGCCAGCTGCCCTGAAGGAACTGAACTCTCCAATTCAGGATCACCATTATTGATCCCTATTTCAAATCTAATATTTACATCCCCGCTAGAAGAGCTTGGTCTCCAGGCTGTCCACCCCTGGTCATTCCTTCCTTGACTTCCAGTTTCTGCAAAAACTCGAAATACAAGAACCCCTCCTCCATGGCTACCATTTATTGCATTCCCAACCATATGCAAAATCACCTGAAAAACCCTCTTTTCATCACCTATAACATTGTCTGGCAAAGACTTATCAACATCAACCACAAAACCAAAGCCCCTATAAACACACATGCACTTGGCAAGACAAGCTGCCTCTTTCACCATGGCATGCAATCCAAAAGGTTTCATCTCCAAAGGGAATCTTCCATCATCCCTTGCTGAGTAGTCCATAGCATCATTTATCAAGTTTGACAATACAGTGCTGGTCCTTAGCATTGAATTCACAATAAGTTTCTGATCACTCATCAAATTCTCATCCTGCATTATCGAAAGCAACCCCAAAATTGAGTGCATAGGCCTTCTCATTCCATTACTCATGACCTTCTGAAAGGAAGCTCTCGCCTGGCTCGCCATCATAGCATTCATCTTCTCCACTTGCAAAGCTCGATTTTGCTCCTCCAACTTCTCCCTCATGAGCTGAGACTCTTCAAGAATGGAGGCGTGAGACAGAGCCACAGCCACCTGATCAGCAACCACCTTAATGATCTCCATCTCTTGAGCGCTCCACGATCTAGGCTCCTCACTGGGAAGAATCAAAACCAATATGGCATAACACGTCTGCCTTAGTTCCGGCGTTCCCCCTTTGAAATTGCAAACACGAAGCATCGGCATTCGGATTGCAGCAACTGGTCCTGCCCCACCAGAAATTCCACTGCTGGTAGTGGCAAGTACTGAATCAGAATCAATTATGTTCACTTCATCACTTCCCTTAATTCTCACAACATCTGGATTAGTAATGGGTATAGAACAGTTAACGTTCCTCCCATTCAATTCATGCGTAAGGTTCATCTCGGTTTTCTCAACATTCGGCATCCACACTGCACAATTCTGCAAACCAAGTGTCTTAGACAGCTCAACCAAGGTGGTGTAGAGAATCTTATGCCTATCCAACGACTTGCGAATCTCTTGAGTAAGCATCCTCACATGCATTGCAGCCTCCTTCTGTCTCATTATGATGCCAACCTCCCTCCCAAGATCCCATGTTTTTTTCTTCAGCATCAATTCTCTAACCTTCACTTTCAACAGCATAGGGATCAATGTGAGGAGGGTTATGGTAGTTGCACATGACACCAAGGCAGTGAGGATTTTGAAGACAGTGAGTGCCACCATGAGTTGAAAAGTGTGGGGACCATAAGTCCAACCATTCAACAAATGTGTCATTCCACAAAGTACAATGAAAGCAATGAACTGAAAGAGGACCCATTTGAAAGGGAAGTTTGAGCAACTAACAAAGTAAAGAAGCTCAATGGGGATTGAGAAGTAGGCCACAGCAATCAGAAAATCACCAATTCTCTGGCACTCAAGAATGGTCTCAATAGTCCACAAGCTGGACTCATCATCACAGTTACATCTAGGAAAACCATTATCTGTTGTAGCACACACACATGTGAGAAGTAGCAAGCAAATTAATAACAGTTCAAATGATACTGCCTTTAACATTGATCCAATGTGGTGCTTCTTCTTCAATCCATCTAGTGATACAAATTAATCCACACACCAATGAATAAGGAACTCAACAATTTTTCTACCACCAACTCTCAATGTTGCTTCTTCAACTATGGTCTCCTGCCATAACACTGTTATAAAGAAAAAAAAAATTACAGATTTGATAAGATCCAAACCACAGAAAACACTACGAGATCCAAAACAGAAAAATAATAAATAAATAGAAAAAAAAAAGTGTAGGAAACCTATAATTCTTTTTGTTTTAACCTTTTTTCGATCCACACACCCCTTTGGGTGGAATGGCATGAATCAGTAAATAGCACAGTGCAAACAGTAAATAGGACATTTTCATCAACCAAATTATATATTTTTAATTAAAAAAAATAAGGCTAAGACAAGAACTCCCTCCCTCAACTCACACAAAAATTATTAAAAAAAAATAAATAGTCCAACAACGCTCACTGCCTAAAAAAATTAATAAATAAAAGACCCAGTAATGCAGACAATTCTTTTTAAGAGATAAAGTATCTGCAGAAACACAACCCAATAGTTTATTTGAAGTAAAAAAAACTCAGATTGCAATCATAAATATAATCCAATCTTGATCAGATCTTAATTAACAATCATCTTATCCTTACCCAGCAGACACCAAAACCTGATTAAAAGACACACCACAGACTACCAAAAATAGCCATTAAAACACCAATTATTGGGTGGTTTAGAAATTCAGAAAAGAGAAGAAAAAAAAAGGAATCACCTTCGACATATAAAAGTTGCTATAAACCTTCTTATAATCACTTCCGAGATTTCGAAAACCACTTCCAAGACTTCAACCGAAAACTCTATAAACATTTGCATCTTTCGAAAGAAAAACACACTCTCATTATCATCCCACAACCCCATTTCTTTATGCACTGATTAAGCAAGTGCAACCCTTTTTATCATTGTGAGAATAACACAAAAGAAGAAACGCACTTTAGCATGCAACAAAACCCAACACTGGTAAAAAAACAAAAAACAAAAAACCTTGCTTACTGTGCACAAATCCAGCTTAGCTTCGTGCCTTGTAATCTGGTTAGTGGGTGTGTCAGAGTTTTGTGTTGTGTTGTGTGTGACAAGTAAAGTGTAGAAGTAGAACATAGAAAAGAGCATAAGTAAGAGACACCCAGATGAAGAAAAATTATGGAAGTGGTGTTTTTGTACTTGTTGTGGATGCTAAGGTACTACACAACCATAGCAGTAGTATTGTGTTGTTGGGTTAAAGAGAGAAAGGGGTGTGTGAGAAGTGTGTTATGTCATGTGTTATGTGCAATGTGGTTTTGTTTGTTTGGAATGAGAAGTGACAAAAGCAAACCACAAATATCAACAAAATTATTAAAAAACAAATTCATATCTTACAAAAATATAAATTTGATTCTCTTTATGGAAATAAGAACTTTGTTTGAGTGTAATAAATAAAAATCTCTATAACTATAAGAATTTAATTAATCTTGAAATCTTCTCTAACTCTAGCCATATATAGGTATCTAATTCACCTGGACATTTTTTGGTTATAAAAAAAATGGCAAACCACAAACCATAAGGAAAGAGTATAGCGCCGCTGTTTCCTGGGGGAAGAGAGAGAGAGAGAGGGTCCACGTTCTTACATGAAGAGAACTTGGACGCGCTTTTGAACTGAAACGTCCTTGTCACACTCAAAAAGATTTGAATGTTTTGTTTTTCTATTTCCCTCTTTCTCTCTACAATATCATTTTTCTATTTCTCTATAGTTGTATCAATTCTCGTCTCTTTCCTAGTTAGGCTAAAGAGGAAAATAAATAAACATTTTCCATGCTGTATCTTGTCTCTTTCCTTTTAAGTTTCTCGTGTATTTCATCACGTTAAGTTTTTAATTAATTATTCTAATACCATGTTTAGAAAAGAGAGAAAAAAATGTAGATAATGATGAATTGATGTCACTCTCTTTCCTTGATGAACAACCTTATCTAGAAAAATCTATTGAAGACTATGAACTAGATAATTAGCTACAACTTAGTGAAATTGTTTTTCGTTCATGTTTGTGTGTGCAATAAGACTAAGTTTTTTTTTCCTGTTTTAACCTTTCGACTTATTATAATTTATTTATTTTTACTAATTTAGAGTTTGTCCATGATGTAAGTAATAAGTAAAGCTCGATAAAAAAAAATTATTTCTAACAAAACTTAAATAATATTAGAATGATTTAACTTTAATTTTAATACATTAATTAATTGTAACTAATCATTTAGTTTATAAATGAGTTTCTGTTGATATCTTAACATGTCATTAGTATGTTGTCCAATAGTATTGAGAGTGTTCTTCCTTACACCACTTTTGAATTGTGGAAAAAAAATATTCTATATCTAATTCTAAATGTTTAAGATTTATAGATTAAAAAATATTCAATAAATGAAATATTATTATATTTAAAACAAAATATATTTATTTAACATTACCTTACTTGAAATAAGTTACTACTTTATAGTAAGTGATATATATATATATATATATATATATATATAAAGGTGTAGGTGAAAAAAATAATTAATATTATTTTAAATATAAATATAACATTAATAAATATGAAAAATGAAATTAATTAATATTTAATAATAAATTAATATTTTTTTAAATAAAATATTACATTTTCTTCCTCGTAACAAATTTAATAAGATGTATAATAAATTAATAATTTAAATAAAATAAAAAATTAATAAATATGAAAAATGTAATTAATTAATATTTAATAACACATTAATAATTTAAAAAAATAGTAAATAAATTAAATTAATTACTTAGTATTTAATAAAATTATAAGATATTAAAGTTTAATGGTCTAACAACCACTACCCATGCTATTGCATGGGTTACATTTTTATTTTTATTTTTTTAATTTGTAAAATGTTGTCCGTAGTAATGAATCTAACACCTTAAGTTAGGGGATAATTTATTTTAAAAAATAAAAACTAATCATTATCATAAAAAGTGAAAAAAATTAGAAGTATGGATTTATATATATAATTAAGGGGACAAAATATATACATTTAAGATATTTATATACTGTTGAAAATATATCCCTTAGAAGTTAGTGTGCATCCATCATTGGTTGTTCGTATATTTGTCTATAAAAATAGATATGTGTAAAAGAATAGAATAAGTATAAAAAATTACTATTGAATAAGTATAAATAGTTTATACTTTATAATGTAAAGTTATTCTCAATTTAAAAATATGTATTTAAATTATCCTGTGTCTTCAATAGGAATGACAAAAATACTTGTACCTGTACATAAAATTCACAAGATAGAAGATAGATACTTAAATGAGTACCTACACATTATTTTAGACACGTACATTCGCTAATCATCAATGAACAGAAAAAATAGAAGGTTCCACGAGTACTCTTTAAATGTTCATTATAATAAAATTACTTAAATGTTCCTATTTAAATAATTTTGTTTTGAGTTCTAATGAGATTGAAACATTTTAAATATTTGAATGGTTGAATAAAATTATTTAAAAACTGTGCAGAGTAAATGCATAAAATTAATAATTGAATACTTTTAATTTTGATCTTTAAATTATTTTTTAAGAAAAAATTAGAATGAAAAAAAATATTTTTTAATTTTTTAGAATTATTTTTTATTTTTCAGTAAATATTCATGGATACCTATCTGTATATACCCATGGATATTAAAAAAATTATATTTTAAATTTTATAAGAAATTAAGAATTTAAATATAAATAAAAATTAATAGATATAAAAAATGAAATTAATTAATATTTCATAAGAAATTAATAATTTATCTAAAAATAATAAATAAATAAATAAAATATTACATTTTCTGCCTCATAAAAAATATTCAATTTAATAACATGTATGATAAATTAATAATTTAAATATAAATAAAACATTAATAAATATGAAAAATACAATTAATTAATATTTAATAATATATTAATATTTTCTAAAAAAATAAACATTACTAAACAAATTAATATAATTACTTAAGATTTAATAAATTTATAAGATATTATTAATGTTTTTGAAACTTAAACGGTTGTTGAACCGGATACTAGTTCAAAGTTTAATGATCTAATTGGAGATTCTGGTTAAATTGATAGTAATTAAATTTATATTTTTCAATGTTATATATTTTAAGTAATAAAAATATATAAAACTATGAGAAATAAATATCTAAAAATTATAAAGGGTTATAATGAATAAATTATATATTTCATAGGATAAAAATGACAAAATAATTTACAGTAATGTGAAATCATTAAGTACGTGTTTTTATTTATCTAAAAAGAGTTTTACGTTATTATAAAAATAAAAAAATGAAAGAAAATATTGATATAAGCCTTTTATTTTTTTACCAATTTTGAACCAATTTAACTTAGTATTTATTGATTGTCACCGAATTTGAAATATTTGATTATTTGGAGTTAACGACTCAATCACCAAAACAATTTTCAATTGGACTTATTGAAGCAATCATGTGTTTTTAAAACAATATTATTTATTGGTATCATCTTTATTCAGATAAAAAAATATTATTATTTATTTCTTCCATTTCAAATTAACTAAAGTCTAAGAATTTTTTTAAGAATTAAAGAAAACATTAAATATCTTAATTAATTAAACAATTTTACTACATTATTCTTTTTTCTTTCAATATCTGTAAATAATAGTTAAATATAGTTATTTAATACTCATAATTCATATCAATCAAATTTATCGGGGGGAAATTTATGATATTATTGTGAGTTTTTTTTTTCTTTGTGCATAATAATAGCAGTGAAGCTTGAATCTATGTCGTCATGCAATGTAAATTATCCAAACGCTCTAGTCTAAATCGATCTTATCATCTTAGTAGGTTTTTATGCGAGCGATCCAGTGTTATGTTACCCTTAAAAAAATAATTTTAAATCTCTTTGTATAATTCTTTTATTTATCAGGAGTAAGTATTAAATGTGTTTTATATTTTATAACCATTAAATAATTTAGTTTTTCATTTAATTTTTTTATAAAGTGGTTGGAAATTTTGTAATATGTATAAAACATATATGATATCGAATATGTATAAAAAAAAACATATATGATATCAAATTATCGATAGTGTTGTGATATCCAAGAAACATGGTACAAACCAACCGTATTCAAATATATTTTGTAATAGAAGAAAAAATTATTTACAGAAGTATATATCCACAATGTCTCTCATTGCTTGTTTTCATGATCCAATTGAAGCTACCGTCTCTTAACAAATTCGCTTATATAAAATCATATGAACCTAGGCTTGTTTGGAACTTTGTGCTGCATAGTGATTGTGGATGACCTCAATTTTCTATTTTATTGAAACCGAGATGGTGCAAATTGAATTTGCTAGTTTCCTACAAATTGACACCAATTATCTAGATTAAGAAGGATAATTGATTTAACATGAATGATGTGTCTAAGAGGGATAATTGATTTAAGATAGGGTTCGTCAAGTAGGCTTCAAGTGTTTCAACTTCCAAGGTTTGACATCTTTTTAGTTAGATCCAATAAGGTTGAGACACCAAGAAAAATATATAGACGAGTATTTACAAAAGACTCTCAAGTCAATAAGAATATCTTATGAGTGATTATGTATATTAAATGTTTACTTGATATATACATTGACATTTATTATATTTATAAGAGTTAGTAATGGATTGAATTCTTTAACACATGACCCAAAACCTCTTAAATGATACTCTCTGTCTTAATGTAGTAACAAGCTAATTTTACTTTGGAGCGAGATGTAATATACTATTTACATAATTATATATCTTAACTATCTACATCCAATCATTGACTTCCATAAATAATTCTACAATAGTTTATGACTCAAATGTGTAGTTTTTTTTCTTACATAAATATTTTACAATAATTTTTATAACAACCAGAAAGATAAGAAAAAAAATTACAAAATAAAATGAGTGACGTACTGTAATATATAAAAGATATTGAACTTTTTTTATATAAGAAAATATTATAAAAGATGATCGTGAGAAGATTATTATTCTTGAAATATTTATATTATAAGAAGTGAAGATAGATTCTACGATCTATGTATGTTTGATCTTCTGGCGTCAGAATCAGGTACGCTCTAAACAAAGAATAATAATTGTTATGTTTGGAATTAAGTGCCACAAGTGACACCTACCACTACCCATTGCCTACTTCTCGTTTTCATGCGCACTCATAACGTTCATGCACATTCCATAATATAATAATTAATCCTTTTATTTTGGTGTGACAAAGTTGTCTGTACTTGGTGTAACAAAGTTACAAAGTGTAAATCTATGGGGTAACTCTAAGTCATCTTCTTCTTCTCATATCATATGACGTTATTGGCATCTTTGTCAATTTGGAATTTTCGGGACGCAGTTAATTACTTGGATGGAACAATTGATGGAATTAATGACGACAAAAATATCTAGGGTTAGATACATTAATTATTACTTCGAGTCCTACATGGGACGTAGTATTTAACTCTGACATGATTTTTCTATTTATTAGACATTAAATTATAAGTATTAACATTAAATTTAAATTTATGATGGTATTAAATATAATTGTCAATTTTTTTTTGTTGTTAATGGTTTATACTATGTTACTTGGGATTGGAGATAATATTTAACTATGACATGATTTTTACTTCCTGAATTTTGACCTCCACGGATCTTCAAAGAAGAAAAGACATCATTATATCGATACCGACCAAAAGAAATTACTAATATATTAAAGTGTTTTCTAGATTATTTAGAATAATTTTGAAATTTAAATAGAAAGTAGTATCAGTAAAATTAAGTTTTCATATATGATTAAGAAGTTCGAATAGTTTACATGATGTCTTATGTTGAAACTTCAATATCATCATTCATTGTATATGAAAATAGTATTTCCTCCGTCTCAAGAGTCACATTTTAGGTTATTTTATACAAATTAAAAAAATAATTAATAAATAGATAAAATAAAATAATAATTTTAAAAAATTAATTTTGGCGATAAATTAAAGCAATATTTATTAGAAATATTAATGAAAAAATAATTAATGTTATATTAAAAAACTAACATATAAGATAATTTTTTTCTAACGCGATTTTAGGATGGAGGAAAAATTATTTAAATATAATTTAGTATGTATAATAAAATTATTAATTATTTTAATAATTATTATAAAGTTATAGTTAGACGAAATTTTAATTGGTTAACGATGTAAAAAAATAATGATAATATATGACCGATTATAAAGACGGATTATAAAGTAATTATTAAAATAATTAGTAATTTTAAATTATATTATCAATCTGATTAAATGGCAATGTATTTTTTACATATTTGGTGTATTTATTTAAATTCTAAATATATTTTTGATATTATAGTTTATGTAATACACATTAAGATGGACAATGGTTTTTTATAGTTTCATGTTTTTATACACCCTATTAATATTTTTATTTTTCTTTATTTCTTATCATATTATATTACCAACCACCTCTCTCTTTATTTATATTTTAATATGATCTCTTACTAGATTTTGAATAGCATCTAGGATATCTAAAATATTATTGTTTAAAGATATATTAACAGAAATAATACTTAATTATATATAAAAGTAATTTTCTCCTATGAAATGATCTTAATTAACAATCATAAAAGTAAACTCAATTAAAAAAAATAAATAATAAAATTCGTCCTTAAAATTATGATGCGGTAGTAAATTGATTCCTGAAAGGATAAAAACTTTGAATTTCTTTAATGTGTAAAAAGTAAAAAAATTAATTTTATTATTAAATTTGTGAGACTATTTTATCATTAAGTTATAATGTTTAATAACTAATTTGATGATAAATTATATTTTTATGACCAATTTAACATTAAATTACAAAAGAATTAATTTATCATTAAATTATTTGTATACTTCATTTATCACACTTTTTATATATTCATAAATTAAATTTAAAACTTTCATTTTTAAAACTAATTTTTCAGCGTCTCAGACATGCATGAATTTGACTATTAATTTACCTAAAGAAAATGAGGCATTATATTTTTACATATTATGAGCCAATAATGAGTAAGTAAAGTTGTATGCTTTTAGCATGAGAGAAAAGCATAGAAGGTCAAAATGTTAGATAAAATATTGTTAATGGTCTAATAGCAAACAGTAAGTTGATTTTCGCCTTGCTTTTAGACAAGGGGCCTTCTCCACGAAGGAGACATATGTGAAAGGAAGGAAAAAGAGGATATGGGGATATATGGTTTAGATTGTGAGTCAAAGCAAAAATTATGATACAACGTACTTGGGATAGCTTTATAATTAAATTAACTATTACCCATTCATGTATTGGGATATAGATAGTTGGCCACTGCCCTTTATATTTTGATAAGTCTCAGAGATTTTTTTATATTTTTATTAAATGATTTCATATTATTTATTATTTAATCAATTCAGTTATGGTTAAATTATATATATTTTTTCGTCACGTTTGTTTATTTGAAGTATTTTTTTTATTTATATTTTTCAACTTAGTCTTTCTTCTTTTTCCTTTCTTTCACAGTTTTTCCTATGATGAACATTAGCACACTTAATGGAAGCAACTGGTTTAGCTTATTCCCATTTTGCCCTTCGAATTTTAGAGTCTCTATCATTCTATTTCATGCCTCTCCTTCCCCATCACTATCATCTTTTCGTGTTAAAATTTTAACAAATCATATAAAATTCTCTAAATAAACACCAAAATATATTATGTCATATTATCAAAAAAAAATATTTGAATTCATACAACTTGATCAAACAAATGCAATAAAATTTAATAATAATCACAAACAATTAGTTTAAAAATATTCTTCAATCAAATCATCTTTTTCATCTTTCTCTTTACGCATGATAAAAATAAAAGAAACTATTTCTAATTTAATGTGCCGGAGACCATCATAACCTAGATTTTAACCTAGGATTCTTATTATTCTCTATTGAACCAAAATAATTTTTTATTCATTAAACTCATATTAATTTTCTGTTGATACTCTGTTGAGTTCATTAAATTAAATAATTTATATTAAATTAATTTAAATATAAATATCTAATATAAATAATAATATAATATATATCCCATATTAATTAATTAAAAATTATAAAATTCCTAACACTCCCATCAATCCCATGACACACTATCCATTCACCGCCACCACTAAGTACAGCCCCACTAAAATCAATCCTATGTATTTGCAGCCTCCTACTATCTTATTTATAAGTGACAACACTGCTAAAATCAAGAAATTAAGACTAAACTATATATACTATAAGGATAAAAAAAATTATGTATTGTTTGATCTAAATAGAGGACATAGGATAGTATTTGGATAGCAACGATAAATATTTGCTGTATTTCACTAACTACTTATGATATTAAAATGGAAAAAACTTAAATATAGCTCTATATATATAGGTCAATAGGTATCGCTTATAAACCAGAATTAAAAATTCACTTCGGTAATTCATGAAGTAAAAATTTAATTAAAAATTATATAAATTACTGTGATGAAATTCTAATTTTAATTAATAACTAATACAAACGACACATGGAACTGTACATAAGTTTTGTCTTATTAAATTTTTATATATCATTATCATCATCTTAATATGAACATACAAGGTCAAGGTCAAGGTCATAGACAAAAGAACTAGGAGTTTACTTCGGCATTTATGTCATGAGATAGTTTTAGTTAGATTTTTAATTAAATTAAAGACCCAAGTCAAGGACATAAGAAGACTACATTCAGTTCATATTTAGACCTGTTAACCACTTGATAAGGGTATGTTGATAATACTTTTTTCATAAAAAAATATCTTTAATATTTCAATATTAGCATTTTCCTAACTAATATTCTTTACCTAATTAATTTCATCAGAATCAATGAGTCGTTGACCTTAATGGTTCCATCAGAATTAAGCCCAAGTCCAAGAAAGAGCTGGTTGGTAGTAGGCATATGAATACGATTAAAGATATATCCCAATGTAATTTTTGTATTCATATTCACAAACCTAATGTTTTCGCGCACAAATCCCAGACTGGGTAAATAAAAAATTACAGTACCATTTTGGTAGATTAAAAGGAGGGAAATATAAAAATGAACGATGGTAATTGAGTTTTAATGATAAAATAAGCATAATTTCATTTCACAATCGTGCTAAAGCTTTAAACTAGAAAATCTTAACATGTTCTTTAGCAATCTTAATGCAACGTACCTTTTGCATTGTCTAGTCTATTTCAACACATATTCCCTCACTAGAGATCTCATTCTATTATTTTGCAACAGCCCAGATGAAATGATGAGGGAAAGCAAGGCCCGAATGGGTCAAAATATGGACTAGGGTACATGTTCTAAGGGTCCACTAGAGAGACATCTGATATGAATGTATCTAGGGTTTTTCAAAAGTGAATTCAAAATATAGTAAAGGGATGCTTGCACACTAGGCACTCAAAAATGTGTATGGGTATTAAAAAAAACTAATGCTTCACATCCTGGGGACAAAGGAAATACATTTGGAGTTGGGAAGGTCATGAAAGCACAAGCTAGCTGGCTTCATTTTTCATTTCTTTATTATGCTACCATATATATATATATATATATATATATATATATATATATATATATATATATATATATATATATATTTATATGTTGTACAAATTATAATTTAACTGATTTACTATTTAATATAAAAAAAAAACACCATATACTCCATAATCATAAAATAGAAACAGAAAATAACTAGTTACTTAATTTTAAATATCCTTAATCAAAATTATGTTGGAAAACACATTTTCTGAACTATATAATTCTAAAAGACTAAAACTCTATATATATTCACATTACCATCAGCTATATATTTAAGTGGCAAATTGTACTTGTGTAATAAAATACAGGTGTGAAGGGTCTTGCTATTGCTGGCACAATGCACATGCCTCCATCCATATTCACATGCAGATGCAACACACCATGTGTAGCAAATAAAAGTGCTTGCATTGCACCCCATCACTTGTATGGCACACTTCTCTTTTTTCTTCTCCGCTTTGTGTCTCGAGAATCTCCTTGTCTTATTTCTCTGTGTGGCCCCTTAAAAGATACGGTGGCAGTAGTTCAAGTCAATTTCTTTCCAGAGTTGTACACTATAATTGATCTTCCTGATAACTCTTCACTTGATAATGAAATTGCTTACATCAATAACGGTTTCTCCCAAACATATATACATATAAAAATGATGGTTAAGTGACACGCATTCCTCTTAATTTGAACTAAAATACAATAATAAAGTACTTATTTTAAATTAAAAGTATATACATTGTTTTACACACAAATATGTATGCGTGCGTGTGTATATACACAGGGTTTTTTTATAATTAAAGTAAATAGGAAAATTCACTCTTACTCGCGAAGATAAATAATTTATCTGAAATCATATATCAATATCTAAGTTACTAGTGTAAAATTATATTCTTAAACTTAATGTTATAATAATTTAATATAAATATATTTTTTCATACTTTTTCCTAGTTTACTAATTTATTGAATGCTCAATATTATCTAATATAGAAATATGAATCTTCTTCATGCAAATTTATTATCTACGTGTTAAAAGATAATCTGGCGGCTTCTTTGATGTCCACGTGTTATTTTTTTTTTTGCGGAGGTTCATTTGTGCGGATTTAAACCGCCAATAAATGCTTAATAACTCATTTAAAAATATTAAATGGATGCTACCTGTTTATAGCATCCATTTCTTCTCCACACATTTTTTTGAACAGATCAATCTTCATAATTCCAAAAAACAAAAAACCTAACTCATGATTCTTGTTTTTTTGGCACAGAGAAATTAATAAATGAACTTCATAAAGAAAGAAAATGAAATTGGTCATGAGAAGTAAAAGAAAGAAAAACTTGACTTTGAACAATACTAAGCATTAGTCAAAGATATACTGGGTTGCTGGATTTAGAATTTTATACAGGGAATTAGGGATTTCTATCCTGACAAATTCGTCATAAATATGCTAGCAGCACAACTTATTCTTTTCCACATAAATTGGGAATTAGGGATTTAGAAAAAGAACATTACTCGAAGAGGTATTGGGGTTGAGTTCAGAATCGTCTTGAAAAAAAGAAGAGTAGAAGGGTTCCAGTCTTTCAGATTGAAATACTAAACAAGAAACGGACGCGCACCGCAACTCCACACATCACCGCCGCGAGCCTCCGCTCGTTCCTCTCTCGCGAATACGAACGACCTCCCTCTTCTCAATTTCCAATGTCTCTGAATCTCTACCGAGCCGCCATTGATGGCCTCATCCAAGGTCGACTCGTTGATTTTTGGCTGTAGTGGCAAATGTTGTGTTGTGGTCGACACGATGCCTCAAGCATTTCTAGCGGTTTATGACGGTCGAAAATAAAAACCCCACAAATTTTCTTAAATAATTAACTGCAACATCATCATGCAACGGAGATTTTTAACCGTAGGGCTGAAAAAAAAAACGGAGGTAAATATTAAGAACTAAAGGTGATCAATTTTTTATTTAAAGACTAAAAATTAAAAATTAAAAAAATTTAAGGACAAAATTTAATTCTCACTCGTTGTATCTTTAGATAATATTGATCGTAATCCATAACCGGTTTCCCAACATGGGAACAATTACAAGTTCTGTTTTATTCTAAATAGAAGTCAATTTTGCAACGTGATGATGGCGATGGAAGAAAATAAGGCGTTATTAGAACTGTCCAGTCTTTTTAAACTGTTGAAATGTAACATGATTCTAAAAAATTTATAACACTCATACAAATGCTCTCAATCAATTGAACTAATAAACTCAGCCCAGCTTTAAAACAAGAGATGATAGAAGAAAATAGGATAACAATTTAACTTTCAAGGGAACTGTTAAGGGCAATTTGAAAAAAAAAATCCAAGTAAATATTTTAAATGACATGACAAGTTTTTATATCTGGGACACAAATTGAGACACCTTGGATATAGAAGATATCATGACTAAATGAAACATGTGGAACATACTTCCTAATTCAAGACACCTTAAATAAAATATATATATCATTACAAAGCCAACCCAAAAAACATAGAGTAACCATATTAGCGTCAAGCTTGCTTCTGGAAGCTGAATACTATTGATTACTTTTGCTGGATATACAGATGTGCTAACGCATGGGCTGTTCTATATAAAATAGGAATACTGACTAATCTGCACAATATTGATCTAAGTGGAATAGCTAATGAATTTATTCAGAAATGTGAAGAAAGAAAGATAAAATATCTTAGATCTTCATACTACCTTCATAGTTAGTTGTCAACGAACTGGTGGATGGACTAAAGATTAGAGAATTGAAAAAAAAAATCTTGTGATTTCTAAAATTCTTAGGTGGCCGCTCACATGATTTATGTTTTATATTTTATAAATAGATTGAAATATTTGCTGATAATTGTGAAATTTGAGTTAATTTGATAATCAATTTTGGTTAAGAATGATTGAAATTTCTTTACTTTACTATTGTTTTTAATGAAATAATAAAGAAATTAATATCTTTGCAGTTTTTTGTTAGCAAAAGTTAAAAGAAGAAGAATTGAAAGAATTGGAGGAAAATTGATGCAAAAACTGGACAAAATTAAAGGCCTTGAAGAAAAAATTGAAAGAATTGGAAAGTCCGTTAGCGCGCAAGATGAGCCCAGCGCCCACTCTCGCTCAGCGCACGACACACGCTTAGTGCAAAAAAGGCCCACGAAGAAGCCCAAAGGTGCTTTTAGCGCAAAAAGCCCAAAGGCGCGAGGTCGCTTAAAAATTAAGTTACCTTAGGCCTATAAAAGGAGTAGGAAACAGAAAGAAAATACACAACCCACACACACTGGGTCTATCCCTTAGGGGAAACCCTCTCTCTTTAGTCATTCTCCATTTTCTTAGGCTAAAGAAGAGAAGATGTGAAATGTTGTTGAAGAACTCGCTTAGTGAGACACCTTGGCTAAGCGAGCCTCATTCGCTTAGCGAGGCAACAAGCTCGTTGAGCAAATGCAAAACCCTAGAAGATGATCAGCCAGAGAGCAGCGCGCTTAGCACGCACCTAGCCTGCCCAGTGAGGACGTTGTCTCTACTCGTGCTTAGCGCGTCCAGACTCGCTTAGCGGATATTCACTTACTCTCGCTCAGCGAGACATGCTCGTTGAGCGAGCCTTCGTATGCTAAGAAGTTCAAGAGCCTTTAAAACACTGAGTCAGTGGGAAATGAAAAGGGGAGACCAAGCTTCTACTACGTGAAACAGAAGGAAGAAGACACTTAGGCTGGAGAGAAGACATTTTCTTCATCCTTTACCATTTTCTTTCACAAAAACATTATTTTCCTCTTTGTATTAAGTCCTCCTTGTTAATGGAGGGCTAGGAACTTCATTGTTGGGGAGTTATTCTACTGAGTACTCTTAATGTAAACTTCTAACTATTTGTGTAATGTTATTTTCTGGTGTTCTTTGCTTCTATCTGCATTTATTTTACATGTTTGTGGCTTGATAATCCATTTGTATGTTTAGTTAGGTTTTTTAGTATTGGAAAATGCTTGGAATCCTTAGAACTGGATAGAGAAACTAGAGGTACGTTTATCTAGGAATAGAATGTAGTAATCTAGTATATTTTGTACTGTGTGCGTACTGCAACTTCCTTAGAACGAGTTTGTTGAGGAATCAAGAACAAAAACTAGGAGAGTTAGGCTCATTCTCGTGAGGAATCATGGTCTAAGTAAATAGGTGGTGGAAGAGCACTAAAATAATGTTAAATAGAAAAAAAAAACCTTTTAATACGACAAGAGAAAGTTCAGTAGAAGACTCCCTAGCGCTTTTACCTTGATATTTATCGCATTTTACAGCTTTGTGTTGTTTCGTCATTGTTTAAGTAGCGTAGTTAATTACAGAAAATCAAATCATTTATGAACCTTTTATTCCATTTCCAAAGTTAAAAGTGTTTACTTATTGAATATACAACATCTAAGTGAATCAAATTTTCCGTGGATACGATACTCGGTCTTATCATTTTAAATACTACTTGTGTAAATTGATACACTTGCCAATAGGTTAACAGAAGGGTATCTTAATAAATTCATTGTTAGAAATAGATTGACATTTATTTTGTCCACGAATTTTTGCATCTCTTATCTTAATGTAATTTGTTATTTTATCTCTGCAAAGAAATTTGGGAGAAAAAGATAAATAAACTAGGTCCTTCATGCAGGAAACGAAAGATAGGATAATTCAGTAGACATAGGTGCGAACAGGGATTTCATAAAATAGAGAAAATCAATTACATTATATTATAAGTAGTTTTGGCATACTAGGCTCCCAACGTTATTGCATTCTAATTCTATCTTTTCACATTTAAACTATTATTTATTTATTTTGTTATCTTTTTCTTTGCCTTACTTCAAATTTCACATTTATAATTATTTGTTTATGTCTTCTTCTCTTTCTCCTCATTACTTAATAATTGAGGTTGCATCACTTAAGTACAACCAAAATTTCTGTGAATTTGACACTTGAACTTCCATTTTAATCTTTACTACTTGTGATAAAATTGATACACTTGTCACTGTGTTAACACCTACAACAAGCTATACATGACAATTTAGTAGTAATGGAACTTATTCAAATGTGAATTATGCTCATGAGTCATGATGATTGTGGGACTCAAAGTTCAACTACAAAGAAGTCAAAATTAAAATTTGTTAATAGAAGGAAAAAATTAATCGTGAGTTTAAATTAAGAGAATTTATTTTTATCAAATTGTGATTGTATAGAACTGATTAATAATCAATATGTTTATAAGTCTATTGATTTGGTTAAATATTATTCAATTTTTGTAACTCTGGAGTTGATGTAATTTAAATTCCAACAACATGCAGATTCTATGGGCATAAACTTTTATTATATTCATTATAATTTTTGTAATAAAATTTTGCAAATAATGAGTTTTAAATAGTTACTCTTTAATATATATATATATATATATATATATATATATATATATATATATATATATATATATATATATATATATATATATATATATATTTTGATTGATGTTGTACACTATTTCTTCTCAAGGACATTTTTAGTTTTTAACTTCATCTTTTAATGTATTTAACATCCACTTTCTAATGTGCTTAGTGTGTGTGATAACATATGAAAAGTCACATGTTGTCAACCTTGGTCTTTTATATGTGTAATAGTATATGAAAAACATGATGTTGTTTTGTATCTCATTTTGATGTTAATTTTAGTCTTTTGATGAATCAATTTTCTTTTGTAACTTTATAAGGAAGACATGAGTTGCTTGATCACTCTAATACATAAATAGTGCATGATCTTAACTTCAATACATTATTTTGATAAAGTCATCTCATAATCTATTCTTTGAGTTCATATGTGGAAGATGAAAATTTTTACCATAGGTTGAGGTGTATGTACTCCCAATCACTTCGAAGCAGGGAGTGTGAAACTACATTGTATCTAGTGGGTTAAGATGTTATAACTAAATAAAAATTAGGTTCCCCCAAAGAGTCTAGCAAATTGTATGATTGATAGTATTCTCGTTTAACAATCGACATATATATAAGTTTGAAATCAAATCCTCTCCTTTATCTTTTTTTTTTCTCTGTTTGTACTTGGATGGATACGAAAAGATAATGGTCATGCCTAGTAATGAAGCTCTATTATTGTTATTGATATTACAAAAGATTATAAATAGTTACAAGGAGATACGAAACACAAAGATCATATGTACATCTTCGTACATGTTATATCTATTCTAATAAAAAGGAATCACTAAGAGATTATGGTATTTTCCGATCTATTGGATCATAGATAAATTCTATTCATGATGTATATCAATTATTGTTTTATACATAGTTATTAAATAGATCATTTTTTCATATGCGTATACAAACGAGCCTTATCCCACGGAACCAACCTATGGGTTTAATCAAAATTGTTATGATTTGTTAAAAAAAAATACATTGAAAATGCTTATCAATTACACCGATAATACCCTGCCTCGTTTGAACAGGTATTTTACGGAATCCTAAATTTAATTCTGATACGCAAGTTCACAACAATTTTACGAACTCATCATTGATGTCCACGTAAGACAAATAAAGTTAGGCACATCTGTTTTGGATAAGTAACATGAGCATAAAAATTTGAAGGTTTTACTTGATTCAACTAAATAAGATATTTTTGTAATGTGTATAAATAGAAATTTAAAACCAAATATGACTTTAAGTTTCAAAAGAGGTGTGAGTTTCAAGGAACAAAGAACCAACTCTTACAATAAAGCTACACTACTGATATGTTCGTGAAATTTGCTAAAATTTTAAAAATATATTGGAGAATATTGTAATAATATATATACATTTTTAAGGTAATAATATGTATAATTTACATTACGTTATTAATTTAATTAAAATGTGTTTATAATATAAAAAAATCAATTTTTCATCAACGGTGTTAGTCCATAATCTTTTTTTTTCTCTGGTCATGAAATACATGAAATAAACCCTAAAATAGATTTTTGTTCAAAAATGAAATCTTATTGAAACTGATATAGATATATAATACTAAATACTAAAAAAATGATTTTTTTTGTTTATCTTCATTTAATAGTAATTTTGATTTATCAGGGAGATCCTATTATATTTCGGAAGCCCAAAGCATCAATCCTATTAAACTTCAATTTATTACTTCCTTTATATCAACAAATAACTTATTATAAAGTAGATCATTTGGACCTTTCAATATGTGGATCTCAAAATTCAATTTGTTTAATCAAATTCCCCAATTTCCTCTCTTTTTATTTGCTCGCGGTCTTCTAGTCGAAAAATAACATCAATGAAGACAAGGTCTTGAGCAAGAACAACTCAAAAGGTATTTCTTTATTTCTTTTGTTTGATTGCTTTGTTCAACAAATACAATAGTTATATTGTAGAATCCTAAAATGTCACCTTATATATATGTAAAGCTAAGGGTATTCATATTACAAATTTTATTAGAATTTCTAAAAATATTTTTAGTAGAATATCTTTCACAACCTCAACATTTTTTTTTCTTTTTCCTATATTCTATCTTTTATTCCTATATATTTTTTTCATAGTGCTTTCCTATTCCAACTTTTCTGGAGCCTTCGATAGCACAGCCAAGATAGTGATGGATTCTCTACCCCAACCACCTCATAAGAACTATGAGATCACTCCAAGGACGCCTTTGGCATCCGGTGGTGGCGGACCGACCATAGAACCCTGTCCAAAAAGCAGAACGCAAAATTGACATGGATAATAATTTTGTTTACTTCTAATGACCATTTCAAAAATTATACTCAAGATGATTTTTGATTGATTAATAATTTTAAAAAAAAAACACGTACGGAAACTAACTCTTTTATATTTTTAGTAAATACTTTGTGTGGTACAATACAACAAACTAGGAATAGTATAATACAATTATCTTTAAACAAAATGGTATATTATATTGTATATTCAACATCAAGAATGAACAAAGAACAATCTATAACATCAAGAGGAAAAGAAAAATTAGACCTTGCTAGCTACGAATCATCATTTGTTACACACAAACAGGTTCTTTGAGTTCTCCCTCAACAAAATTTGCTCTGATCGATCAACTTTAACCAGCAAATTGAAAAGACTTCAATGTTTGAGGGGGCATCATACATCAGTGTTGAATTGTTTCAGCACCACCCTAGCTAGTGGTGCTTAGCGTTGCCGGCCGGTGCCATTCATTTTCTTGGCCGGACAATGCGTGCTGCCAGAGCCTGGGATGTATGTGCAACCAGAAGGTCCTGAGGGAGGGACAGGACCCTTATTAAGAGATTGCAACCTAAGTGGGATATTCTCCATATTCAAGACCCTAGCAGCCATGTTTTGTTTTACATGCACTATGGTAAGAAGAACAAAGAGCACCAAAATAATGTTGAGAACCCTCATGGTGCTAAAATCCCAAAGGGTTAGTAAACACTTAGCTAAGGATATCTCAATAAGGGTTAGGTGGTGTATTTATATTGATAGCTAGGTAGGTGGTAACCAATTTGAGGCTTTTGGTCACTGGTATTTTGTTGAACTTAACGTTTTTGAATTTTGACTAATGGGTATACTTGGATTATTTAAGTATTGATATTTGTAAGGTACTAATGTTTAGCGTACAATATGTATTTGAATTGGTCATGAGATGGAATTTGAAGGTGATTAATGTGATTATATCTATTTTGATATAGAGATAGAGCTACCAAATTCGTAACCTTGTTTGACAAGCAAAGTTTGATTGTATACTTGCCCTTGTGGAGGAGGGCAATGGTCAAGTTTGAGAAATTTCTTGGCAATGGAGTTAGAATGAATGTTACCATACAATTTGGCATAATGAATTAGAATGTGATAAGTTGGGAAGGACTTTTGGCTACAGAATTAGAATGTTACCACATACAGGATTTTGCTGCCGAGCAAATTCAAGTGCATACGCAAGCAGGTGCCTCAAGCTACTATGACTAGCATGATTATAATAGTTTTACCTAAAGTATATTAATTTATTCTATTTCCGTGAGAAAATATAAACGTGGTCAAATCCTTCCAAAAAATGTGCATAACTTGGCGTAGTATGACTCATGACCTAGCAGCTTTAGTGTGGGCATTCACATACCATTAAATTTATTAAATAATATGATAAAAAAAGTCAACATAAAGGTATTAATAGCAAGAGGAGTGCTAACGATACTATCTGATATTCTCTTTTAGATATCTCTATGTGTTAAAAATAATCAATTTTACTAAGTTTTGCTTCTCAATGTTTTTCTCTCCTGAAAATTTACTCAGAATTATTGATTTTCAATAAGTTTTAATCAATTATATAAAAAATATCTAAAAGAAAGTGTCAAAGAGAGTATCACTAACATTTCTCTTAATAAGAATAACAATATATTATTTGACAACCCAAAATAATGTTATTCTACTCAACTTGATTGAAAAAAAATTGTACTATATAATATAATTCATCTTAATGCCATTTCATATTTTAAAATCCTTGTTAGTTATTTAATATATCCCTTAGTTACGAAAAACTAGTATTTTGAATTTGTATGATACAAACACAGACAAACTTATTCTACAATGCTAACATAACCAATTCAATATATGTCACGAGGAAGAATGAATCTAAAACCCGAGTGTTAATGTTTAAAATAAAATAAAAAATTGTTTAAAAAAAAAAGCTTGAGCCTACTGAAATTAGAAATTACACTTTAAATAGTAGATATTGTCATGATCCAGTAGCATACTTTAAGAATGTTAAATTATGAATAATTTTCCAATCTCTGTCAAATTTTAGTGATCTTATGAACGTTTTAGGCGCATTAAAATGTTATCCCCTTTTAACCAGCATATGCTCGAAAAACTATTTTAAAACTACACTGATATGAATGGAACAGTAACTATAATCACAGTAGGCCAAAATCCCAAAATTAATAGAAGCTCGGAAGGACATGGGCATATAATCCCAAAAGGCTAGAACATGTATAATTTTATGAAAAACTGCAACCAAATTAATCGGAAACACTCTTTACAAAATGTTTTCCTATCAAGGGGATACAACCTCACTCCAATCTAAAGAGACCCAACAATTTCCTCAAATACATTATTACATTGGTTGATGACCACTAATTTGTGGGCAACCTTTGTCATCTTTTCCCTCTACGGACCATTCGAAGGCCTGAATACAGTATAACCATTGACACCACATGCCATATTTGAGTAATCTTGATAGTAAGAGTAACTATTCTCAGTGTTTCTCATGCCTAGATAAGATAGATCAGAACCAGCAACCTGCCATTGGTTTGGAATCATCCCATCTACCTTGCCATTTCCATACGATAGTGTACTCGCCTGAGGAACATAATCCTGTAGTGAATCATAATGCCGACCAGATGTGCTATACCCTTGTTGAAACCCAGCATCATGGTAACTTCGCGATCTCTCAAACCTACAAGAACTGGTGGAAGATCCCAAATCATCATCGGTACCCAAGTCTCCAGGAAAAGTGAACTGACGATTTAGCAACTGTGGTCCATCATTGAGGGAGTAGAACACTGAACTTGCCCTGGATGCCTTCCCAATACCATGCTCCCTTGGTTCATCAAGCAGGTCATTAATTATATCAAGGTGTGGGAACTCATCCACCAACCCCCCTTGGTTCTGATGCTTGGATGTGCAAGCTGGGAACTCACTCGTTATGTTGCCCAAAGATCTACTGTCTATTGGCCTGAACAAGTCTAGGTTTTGAGCATCATTTAGTCGGGAAGGAGGTTCATAGGGCATGCTTCTGCCGGCTTCCCTTTGAGAACTATCAATCCAATTAGGTCCGTTCTGTAAAACATCCCGTGTAATCATACCAAAAGGAACATCAGACAGGGAAGTATTTGAATCCATTTTGTCGGAGCTCCGGGAGATAAATAGTGGCGATGATACCATGGGTGGTTGTGAATAGCCAGGAGATGGGTTTACTCCTGAACTAGAGCTGGAATGAGGGAGACTGGCAGCAGTTGACACCACAGGATTCCCCATTATTGCATTTCTATAGGATTGGGGAACATAACTATGAGTAGCAGGTGAGGGATCAGGACCCAACCGAGCAGTTGCACTCACAGAACGTGCAAGTAGAGGAGCAGTTTGAACCATGGAGACAACAGCGGCAGTGGGCCTGGGAACACCAGGAACTAGTGGAGCACTAGAAGGCCTTGACAACATAGCCACTTGTGCCATGGATCTTTCAGTTAGTCTTGGGGTTGAAGCTTTCTGGATCTCTGTTTTTGGACCAACTGTTACTTGTGATACAGAAGTTGAAGATGAAGACACCTCTTTATCAGTTGATTGTGAGGTACCAAAAGATGTTTTCCTGGCATGAACAGGATCTCCAGTAACTCTAGTTTGGTTTTCTGACTTCATTTGAACAGGTAAGTTTCTTGGAGGACTACTAGATGAGGATGGCACTGCTGATTTATTCTCTTTTGGAAGGCTTTCATTATCAACAGTTCTTTCTATGCTAACTTGGTCTTTGATGCTTTGTTTCTTTTGTAGCGAAGGTAAATCCTCTTCCTATCAAATAGAATAGTGAAAACCCATGACATCAGGCTCAAATTATAATAGTACTAAAGAGAGCATTTAATGTAAAAATTAATAAATTAACATCAAATCGATCATCACTTTTACTACTGCCAGTCTAAATCTAATCTCCCACGCTTAAAGAAAAATGAAGTCCAGACTTGAAATCCCTTTGTCACCTATATAAACAATGCGGCCTGTTTTAAGATGTGATTAAAGCAGCACATGTTAAAAATTGGAAGGAGTGGAAAGCCTTGAAAGTGCAAAAGAATGTGATTACAAAGCCCATTTAATCTTGACATCTACATAGCTAATAGAAATGATAGTAGAATGGAAGAATTTAAAAACGAAATCATAATAGAAAGAAGAAAAGTATAAACATATTTTTTCCCATGAATACTTCAATTATAATGCAGACCAACCTTTAAACAAGAGAAACATTAAAGCATCAAATTGGTTTTCAGCCTTGATGATAAATTTTATTTTCATCTCATTTCCAGATCCCAAAGAAATAAGATAAACCGGGGTGTACAGTCATTCTCATTTTTAAGACCAATATAATTTTTTCTTTTAAAGTCATTCTCAATTAGCAAAACACTCCAGGTTGTCCTTGATGGTAAAAAAAAAACATGAAAAAGTTAACAGGTAATCTATCATGAGGGAGCAGCACTTAGAACAGAAAACTTAAAAGGAAGGATAGACGAAAAGAGGATGTAGATAGTGATCGCAGTAAATCATGAAAGGATAGGCTTTTGGAAATTATACAACCTTTCTGATGACCTGGTGATCGAGCCACTTTAATCGATCCTGCAAGCAGAGAACAGCACCCTCAGGCTCAGATCCACCTAACTTGCTACTTCCAGACTCATTAACATCTACAGCATCTGCAGCAGAACCGGATGGCTGACTATCCATTTCTGTTGTCCAACTGCCCACATTACATGATGCTTTTACTTGGTTCTTACCTCTACAGATAAGCAGTGCCAAATCAAATTAACATAACAGACTAACCATTGATATTCATCCACCTAAAAGAAACACTACATTATATACTTACCTGTTAGGTGACTTTTGGACTTTGTAATTTAAAAAAGAGTTCCCCTTGTAGTGGTCATTCATCACCATTGATGGTAATGAATCAGTAGAACATGTTGAAGAACTGTCATCCATTGCCGAACTGCTCCTTTTCTCAGCCATTCCATTTTGTACAGATGAAAGACTACCAATACCATTGCTACTAGCCTCAGTGGGAGGATGAACTTCTGATGCATCAGTATCCCAATTTACAAGACTCACATCTCTGTCTTCAGAATCAAGCTGAAGCGCTTCACCAACCCCGTCCACAGAATCAGACACATCAGAAACAACTTCCAGGGCATCAAGCTTTTCATCAAGAGCTTGAACTTCTTCCATGTTAGAATCCTTTTTCTCATCAGCAGGATTGTGTTGCTGCTTGTCATATACAGCCACAATAGGTCTCTCCTCTCTACCTTTATCCTTTCCTTTCCGATTGTTCCGTTTCTGTTTGGCCTGCAGTGACAAGAAAGGACTATCTGTCAGCAGTTAAAAAGGAAAATACAAACAACTCTCACCAACCACAGGCATATAACATCCTTATAATTCCATAAATAACAGGTATACCGTAGGAAAGGGACATCAAGAAAACATCCTGGGACAATATCTTGGGAGAAATATAGTTCATAAGTTGCTGGTAAAACATTTCCAAATCAAGAATAATTACCAAAAGAATGTTTATGGGTTTGTTATACAGTAATTTATGTGAATGCAAGGCAGGAAAAGGAGAAAATAAAGGGCCTTGAACATGTACGTGAAACATAAATATAGGCAAATAAAGTAGACATGACCTCTTTATAAACCAATATGCCAAATGCTTGGGGTTTTAATATACAAATGTTCTAGCCATAGAAGTTATCATATATCAGAATTAAGAAATTAGATGATTTCTTCATATATCTAATTATTTGATTGTTTTATAGTAGTTGTCATTTATGATGCATGTTCTGCAGAGCAAATAACAAGATGGGTTTTATCTTGTATCTCTCGAATTCTAAAACCAAAATATTGAAAATTGCATATCAAGACAACCACAGAACCAGTAGCATCTGTGAAATAAAGTTTAGGACATCAGACATCCCTTGGTAATGCAGATTAGATGAGTGACAGACCTGTTTCTTCTTTGACTTCTTTTCCCTCTCATTTCCACGTTTTGCTTTCTGCTCACATTCAGCCAGCCATGCTGCTTCTTCTTCACGAATGAGCTCTTCTTGTCTCTTTAGAGCAACAGCTTCCTGGTAGGAAACCTCAATTTTATTGCTGCACCCATTAAGTAAATAATTAGGCTAACCTTTTGCATCCTACAAACAATACATGAATACATACAGAAAATATAAAATCTATGTCACTGGAGAATAAACAAGCACTGAATCACTTTTGTGTAGATAATGATATAGCACTACATGGGCATGTATAAAGTTCAATGGACCACAAAGTTAATTGCAAAGTGCCTGATACAACCAGCTATCAAACCAGCTATCCATCATCTCCTATTGTTTCACATGATACTATTAGTAAGTCAAATTTCATATATTTGTCCCATGCACAGATTCTGAACTACGTATAGCTCAGAAGGAATAGTTTAAAGTTCACGCTTAACCTTCAGAGTGTGATGTCATGTACAGGAAACATGGTTGCTAGTAGACAAGTTCAAAATCCCTTATTGTTACACATGATACTATTATTAAGTCAAATTTCATATCTGTGTCCCATGCACAGATAATGAACTATGTATAGCCCAGAAGGAATAGTTTAAAGTTCACACTTAACCTTCAGAGTGTGATGCTATGTACAGGATACAAGGTTGTTAATAGAGAAGCTAAAAATCCCTTATAGTTCATCCAATATGAAATACCACAGATAATGGAACTTTTGCAAAGGAAGTTTTTTCACGTAACCATAAATTGCAGAGTTTGAAATTTGAATAGACAATCCCATCCAAAATTGATCATAGGATAGAATTTATAGCATTGGGTAAGATTCTGAAAGAGAAGTGTGTGGAATTTTGAAATAAGGGCTAAAAAGTAAAAACAAGTTCGCAATTTACATAGGATGGCCTAGGCAACTTGTGGGGTGGCACCTAAAAGCAAATAGGAGCCATGCCAACTCGCCAATTACTCACGAGTCACATCTTTTTCAAACAAAATTCCAAAAACACCTTATCCTCTAAAACAATAAAAATACAAAAATGTGAAATTTTTTAATATTAAAATGAAAGTAGAACCTTCAAACAAAAAATAAAAATGGATAGCATCACAAATGACTGGCGTGAATTAAAGAGTCTTGTTCCTAACTAGGCAGTGGCATGTGCTTTTGCATCGGCATAGAGAAAAAATAAGAATCAGACAATAAAAAGAGAGGTTAAAAGACAACGGTGTTTTAAAAAAAAAGTCTCACTGTACTACACAGAATGAGCAGAAGCTGAATGGTTTTTATAATACTATTGATTATCAATACTAACAAGCAATCAGAAATGCAGATGAGAATATAATATATAAATGAGTAGTTAACCTAGAAAACCTGATGAGTCCAGAGCTAATAGCATATATTACCTGAATATATGGGCAAGGACAAATATTTCCAAAGTCCTGCGACCTAATTCTGTGAGACGCCTTTCATCGCGCTCAATAGAATCTTTACTGAAGTCCTCCCCAGAGTTTCCATCCTACAAAAAAAGGTGTCCCAGGTTTCTTAGCAATCAAAACAATTCTAAATCTATAAAGCCAATGTGTCATATATCCACTGTGCTAACAATTCCCAGGTTACCCAAAATTACACTCTACAGGAGTCATATATGTCCAAAACTCTAAGTAGGCTAAACTTGTTTTGTTTTTTAAATTTTACATTTAATTGCACATTTTAAAGCTCAACTATCATCATTTCACAAATTTTATCACCCAAGTTTTTTTCACGTATATTACCATCATATTTTAAAAATTTTCAAGCATTTTACCACCTTAGTTTTTTTTCAGCGCTTTTTACCATCATGTTTTTTCAACTTTTGCGCATTTTACCAATATGTTGGTAACAAAACAACATTGTTTTACAAAAAAATGGTAACAAAACGATGTTGTTTTGATTTTGTTTTAACATTTTCTGGGACACATCAACACATTTAACAAATTAGTAAAATGAGCGGGAAAAAATGATGGTAAAATGTCTGGGAAAAAAACTTGGGTGGTAAAATTGCAAAATGATAATAGTTGGATGATAAAATGTGCAATTAAGTCTAAATTTTAACTATGTATGAAAATGAAGTTTATCCTATTCAAATGACACCATCATGCTTTGTCAACAAACATTTTGTTCAGAGATTCACATGACAGTCACTTCATCAAATACTCCCTCTCATAACAATCTTCAAAAAACAATTCCTATGAACATGTTATTCATACACTGAGATTTTAAAGTAATCATTCAGAAATGACGGAACAGAAGCCACACCCAAGAAATGTAGATTGTAGTTCACAATACAGAATAAAGTTTGTCTCTTCTCCATTATGTCCATTCATGTAATTTTGGTTGGTTGTTTTTGATAGCTGATAATGAATCTCATGTTAAAAAGACTTGTCAAAGGCACATGAATCAGGTTTATATCAAAAGAGTATTAAGGAGAGGAAGGATGAGCGGAAGGGTGATGAACCAAATCAGCTAAGACACAAGTTTTGGCTGCCTTCACATTTTTCGAAATTCCAAGTTTTGGCTCTAACACCAAACTGCTAAGACACAAGACTCAGAAGAGCATCAAAAACAAGTTACTCTGCATAACCATAAGAGCCTCTTCCAACCAATAATTCTCCAAGATAGACTTCCCAAGAAAAGACCCTTCTCTGCTGCCTCCCCACATTTTAATGCAGATCTGATCCATCACCCTTTAGCCCACATTTCCTCCCTAGTTCTCCTGGTGCAGACCTAATTCATGGACCTATCAACTTATCATTTAATTAAAGATTCACAATGAAAAGGGGATCATGGCTGTAATAGACTATGGAGAAAATCAGATAATTACACTTGAAAAGAATTTCATTCTCTTTTCCCTGGTTTCAACCAGAAGACGACACTGTCTTCTGACATCTCTAATTCCTTTAATCTCTAAAATATCTTACACTAATACCATAATATTCCAATGGGATTACCCTATATCACTGGCTAGCCACATAATTCCTCATTTACTTTTTATCAACACGTTATTTTTCTCACCTTTGTGCGATTTTGAGGACCCTTCTCATCTTTCGGAGGCAGAGGTTCTATAGCGGCTCTCTCAAGAAGAAGTAGAACATCATCCACCAGTACAAACATATCTTTCTCAGCACGGACAATTGGTGCTGGCATTTCTTCAGCATCCAACAATTTTACCCTACCTTTCTTGCACTTATTCTGGCCTTCGAGAGCCTTCAACCCACTATACAAGGAGTCCATTACCAAAGTAGAAGTCACTTCTTTTTCTATAAAGAAGTGTTTCACAACTACTTTCAAAATTACATCTGTCTTCTCCCTTGACATGCGGCGCCTAGAGGTTTGATCAATTTCTCGCCAGAAAGTACAGAAGCTGCAGATAATGCAAAGTACCATTTAGATCTGCCAAAGTGCCAATAAAATCATACACCACAAATCCAAATGGTAATGAATCCAAATACGATATACAACATAGGATAAACATCTTAAGTCCCTATTAAACAACAGTATCAAGACAGGTTAAACTTGTTATAGCATATAAGATATAAAATACAAGACACGCTTCAGAATTCATATGCATAAAAAGAGACATGAACTACTCAATGGTGCCCCCCCACAATACATTGAACATATACCATTGTCATGTCAACCACCAGATTAAACTACAGTATCCCTCTTATCAATTCTTTTCTTCCCAACATGCCTAATATTTTTCATTTTCAGGCTTAAAGGAAGACTAAAATAAGATTTGACACTTTAAGCAATCATTACTAAAGATCATGGAGCACAAAAAGCAAATAACTTAAAGGTCATGACTTTTTTAGATGACACTTTGCAGCAAGATAAAAATTACAGCATACATAATGAAAATTTTATATATTACATACAAGTCAAAAAGGTTGATACTCTTAAAGATGAGCATGGAATACCTTGACCACCTAGCTTTATCCTCTATCAACTTCCCAAGCTTGCTTCTTCTTTCCTCCACAAAACGACGGCAAATTTGTTCTACATTTGTCAAATATACTCTAACAAGTTCTCTCCTATACTGACAATCCAGGCAACGAAAAGGCCTGTCAGCTTTTTCCCTGCGCATAAAACAAAAAGCTCCAAGGCAAATTGAGTTATTGCAAAAAAAACACATCCAACCTTACAGCAACACAAGTTAGAAAGTGGTAAATGTAATAACAAAACTACGTTTATTTTAAAAACCACAAGACAGGACAGCCTCAGAGCATGACAGACAACCAGATGAATCAATAAACATTAGCCAATGTACTTTGTACTTCTGTTAGCAGCTTCCTACCCAGATTGTGCAGAACAATTCATAGACATAAGACATTAAAATTTTTCTCTATTGGCTTATTTGGATAATAAACCTTTTCTAGCAAAATAATGACTTTTTCACGAGGAAAATAAATACATTTGGGAGAAGTCACGACTTCAAACCTCTGAAGGATAAAAAAAATCTGTTTTAACTTAGACTGAAAATGCTATGACATTTTGAAATAATTTTATTCTACCAAAATAATGTACAAATTTTGCTAAAATCCAAAAATATCTCAAACATACTAAAACACAAACACTTAAATATCTTAACACTGGCCTTTACAATTTTGGTCTGACATTTTCTAATTTCACATTATTAAATAGGATACAAATTAAAAAAAGAAGATTAAATAAAAATAAAAAAGAATGGCAAAAAAATGAAAAATGGAAAAGTCTAACATTAAATGTGCTGTTCGTTTACTTTTTGCAACTTAACAGGATCAATTTGTAATATTGGAAAACGGAAAAGTTTAATTAATAATAGGGTAGGTAAACAAATGGGTTTAAATGATAAAAAAAAATTATATAAAAAATGAAAAATAGAAAAGTCTAATTATTAATATTAAATGAGTGTATGCTCACTTTTTGCAACTTAATAAGGTCAATTTGTAAAAATTGGAAAATGGGAAAGTTTAATTAATAAGGGAATATGTAATCAAAAGGGTTTAAATGATAGAGAGAGAGAGAGAGATTTAAAAGAAAAAGAAAACAAATTCTGGAATGGTCAGACAAAGTGACGAAGTCAAATTTCTAATCCGATTGTGTAAATGTGCCTCCATATACGCAGAACAGCCATGATCTCACCGCAAAATGAGGCTGCTCCAGATGCAATCTCAAACCCATGCCACTCCAAAGTATTGTGTCATGCAAGGTCAGAATCTGCCGCTGTCCCTGTTTTGCCGCAATCACAGTTCTTTTGACTACTTAGTTAGAGTAAACACCAAAAGCACTACAGAAGAACAGCGTATGGTGAGGAGGCTCTTGAATTTGGTCCAGGTGAAACTCAACCCTAAAAGCTATCTCACGAGGTGAGGATTGTCCAAACCTTTATAAGCTCTACTTCAGCTATATCTATAGTTGATGTGCAATCTTAACATGTACCCATCACACCGAGGGTTGGAGTTCTAAAGCAGGTAGATCGTAGGACTACCTTTTTTATATTGCACCGAATAAACCACGAGATCGGCTACATTGCACCAGGAAAGTCTCAAGACCAATTACAATATTGGGCAGTTGAAGGTGGCACAATATCAGATTTATAATAGGCTCTAATACCATCTAGAATTTGATTTGGGCCTAACTAAACCCTAAAAACCATCTTACGAGGTAAGAATTGCCCAAGCCCTTAATAAGCTCTACTTTGGCCATATCTATAGTCGATGTGGGATTTCAACAATGGTCATTATAAGGAAGATTATGGATACAAGATAAATAATTTATACTGAACATATAAATGCTTAAAGAAATACCCAAAATTACATATCCATCATTAGTGATTGATAATCATAGTTAGACACACAATCACCATCAATCTAAGGCATAATAGAATGGCCAATAACATCAAAAATCAAGCAGCCAAGACCAGAAAACAGAGGCTCGGGCTGCTAGGAAAAGGATGGGTTTGGCCAAAAAGCACTAAGGCTGCAGCAAGGTAGTTGGAAAACACATAGATAGAACATTGAGGTGCAAACAGAGGGTGGTGCACCTGGGTTATTTCGATTGATGTAGGGAAAAGCCTGTCTCATGCCAAAAAAAGGGGGTTGAATCACAAAAATCTCCCTAAAAGAATGGGTGGGCAATGGAAAAAATGGGTAGACAAAACAGGGTTTTGACCCTGTTCAGAGCTACAGCTGCTATAGGTGTGATATTGTCTACAAAACACAGACTTGAAAGATGTCAGAATCCACTTTGCCCTGTATAGCCACAAGCGCATGAAGTGCAAGATTAGCTGCCATCAACTACTAAAGTCATTATTAAGAAAATTAGTCATTACCGTTTCAGAATCTTCTTTCTGCTAAAAGAACTTCAGGTATTTTACAATATATATATATATATATATATATATCTTACATAGACTGATATACATAATGCATGAAAACACCTCAAATATCTTACACATGGTACAGCCTTTTTGACAATTGTTACACGGAATTTTATCATTTCAAACTTCTCATTATTACTATGCCAAAAATAAGATTTAAATTTAACTATTTTCTTACCATTAAACATGTCGACTCCAAAGATAGAAGAGCAAACTGCCAACTTGGCACCACATTTATTACTTACAATACAATAATTTAACAAAACCAACACATACCATAATGACAGCAAATCTGAAATTGAAAATATTAATGAAAATTTCACTCAAAAATGAGGAAATCATTGGATTCAATGATAATTCTACCTTGAGGACCAGACAAAAAAAAAAGTTATCATCAATAATTCAATGTCACAACATCTGATTGGAGAAGAGCAGAACAGTGGAGCAAGCATAGAATTCATTGAACATAGAACAAGACCTCCTCCAAGGTACTTGGAACAGGTTATAGCACAACCTTTAGGCAAAAACTCCAAAGAAGAACACTACATAGACATGGAGAAAGTAGCTATCCTCACAATTTAGTAGATGCAGACAAACACCAAGTTTAAAACTTTGCAAAAGAAGATCATGGAAAATACTGCAGAGTTGCAAAAATTCAAATGGAATCCAAGGTTTACAGCCTCAGAGATAAATGCTAAAATAACACAAACTTCGTACCAACTTCACAAAAATATTGCAAAAGTTGACATCAAAGGCAGATCATATCTTGCGAGCTTTCAAGTTTCAATTTCCTATAAAGCATATTGAAAATGACTAATGCCCCAAACAAGTTAAATTACAGAGCATTCAAATATTCTCCTATCTAAGTAGAAAATGAAGTCAAAGTGTCAAACAACCTTCATGACCAATTAAACAGTATACAAGATGGTAGAGCATATCTGTAAGATTATAAATAAAATAATAAATCATAAATAGTATACCTAATGACTTGAACTTGAGCTTTTATTATCAGATTGTCAGATGCGTCAACAAAGCCATCATACACTTTTGAGAGCTCCATAAATTTTTTCCAACCCCAGTCATGCTCCTTCTTCCAAAATCGGTGTAATGTATCTAGAAAACTCAAATAAAAAATAACTCAAACATTGTTTAAAAACTTTTAAACACAAAAATTGAAGCCAATTATTTACCAACAGACCAGAATATTTTGATTTCTTTGGATCTTTATTGACCACAGCTATTGTGAATTGCGCAAAATGACTCCATCCTGTATTGCCCCAAAAATAAGGGAGAACCAAAGAGAAGTCAAGTACTACTGCACCAATAGTAGCTGGTAAGACTAACTATATAACTAATGCAGTCTGGAAAATTCAGGAATCAAACCTGGAAGAAGTTTGTCATGATTAGCAACACAAAGAAACAGAGAGAGATGATTGCAGACATCACAGCCTTGTGGATAAATTAAAATATACCTGCCACATACCACAGCACTATTAGGTCAAAACCTCAACTAATATGTACATCATGTTTCAAGTCGTAAGGACTGTCTCAGCAAACTATATGCACCCATTAGATTGCATGAATCCACTATCCATGAACCAACTCTGCATCAAGCATGTTAATTCTATGATCATGTTCTATTGCAGAGTATATTTCCCATGTTTGACAAATCAGACTGCTGTACAGTCACAAATTCATTTGTAGATGTCTGAAAATTGCAGAGTATTTGAAAGAACATAACCCCAAAACCAATATTTTCCCACCACAAAATAGAATTTTTAGAGATATGTTACAAAATCAATTTTGTCAAAACTTATAAGTTCATAATAAACTTGCCACTATGATGGACTAGAAGCCATAATGGTCAATTTCGCTGCAACAGAAGTGTAAGCATATGTTATTAACCAAAAAAGAGAACAATAGTGGGATAGTGAAAAAAGCATCATCATTGGACTGCAGCCTTTTTCGTGTAACATCGAGCATATAGGTATAAAGATGTAAATTAAAATGATACAGAAAAGCATGGATAGTTAAACTCTAAAGCAAAAGAAAATCCAGGTAATGCAGATAAGTTTATCCAAGCTACATACCACTTGTAGCTGCCAACCTCAAACGCATTACTACGAAGTTCCCTTTTGGTAATCTGAGAAAAATTTTCAATCTTCCATGTATATCTTCCATACAATTCTGAAGGTTTTGGTCCTGTAAAGAGGAAAACAAATTAGATTCTGAAATACTGCTTACAGAAATTTTGGATTTTAAAATTATATGATTACAAATTCACCATCGTCGTCGTCGTCAGTGTCCCAATAAGGGGGGGAAGTCGATGGGGTTCCATTCTCCACCTGCTCGGAAGACCGCCATTCTGCCAATGCTTCCCCAGATTGACAACGCTGCCCACTGAAAGTTCCCTCCGCAGACTTTCCCACTCCAGATTCCTCGCTCGAAATCCCAGCCATTCCCTGATCAAGCACTATTTCACTAACACTCCTCTTATAACACCTGCCAGATAACATTGAAAATCAGCCTCCCTTAATCCCCACATTACATTATAACATTGAAAATCATTCAAGCAACTTTAGACAGAAATAAACCATTCAAACACTTAAAGTACTTCTTTTTCAGCTACATCACAGAAAATCCTATAACATAAATGATTAAAAAAAAGACAATTTTTCCCACTAACAAGTTATGAATTCTAGGCAAAGTCGATACAGAAGCACAGTGCGTTGAAGAGAAGAATATAGAACGAATTCCAATGACAATAATTGACCAATTGAAAGCCATCAAAACAATCACATGACATAGGGTTGATTCCTTCCCCCATTTCTCAATATCCAACACACAACAATTATAGATAACCCAAAATAAAAAATAACACCTCGAATATGATTAAAACCCAAAAACCCACCTCAGAAAAAAAAGTAACAAAAAAATAAAACATCAATAAAACCCTAAAATAAAGATTTAATAATAGCAAAAAATAAACCCCAAACCAATCAAATAAATTGGAACAAGAGTGGAATTAAACCAAGAAACGGTGCAAATTGCATGAACCCCAAAACGGAAATTTTCGCACAAAAATCGACGCCGGAAAACGACCGAGATCTTGGGCAACGATTCCCGTGCAAAACATCAACCGAAATCGAAGGGAATGACGCAGAGGAAGAGCAATAGAAACAGCGCAAATAGAAGGAAAAGAATGAACGGGAAGTAGGGGAATTGGGTAACGACGTCGCGTCAAAGGGATCCCAATTAGGGCACACGCACCTGGAATCGAAGGAGCAGATAACAACAACAGCTCTGAGATTTTAGAGAAAGAAAGGCGAAGAGAGAGAAAGAGGAGGAGGAGGTGAGAAGGAGGAGAAACGAAGAGAGCAAAGGCATAACCCAAAAAACGAAAATTAGTATTTTTATTGTCTTTATTTTATTATTTATTTATTGATTCATTATTTTAGATTTTATGAAAAATATATTTTAAGAATTTTCCTAATTAATTATTTTTCCCCAGTTGAACAGATTCTCACAATCGGGGATGGAAAAAAAAACAACATAGAAAAGAATTAAATTAGATTTAGATTAACGTTTCGACATTTTTTATCAATTGTTTATAGAATTTATTTATTTATTTAAAAAACATATACTATAAAAAAATTGTATTGTCAATTATTAATTTTTAATAAGCAGAATTTAATTAGATATAATAACAGTTTATGAATTTTCATATAATAAAATTATTAATTTTTATAATAATTACTTTAGAAGTTATAATTAGATTTTTTTTTAATTTCAATTCAATATATTTAAATTGATGATATATTAAAATTAAACTCTTGTAATAATTATTTAAAAAAAATTATACTTCGAGTATTTTTTTTAACTAACTAACAACATAAAACAATGTATCAAAATAATTAAACTCAGTGCTTTTCCTAAAAAAGCAAAAAGAAAAAAAAATTGTTGTTAGGTTATATTATTATTATTATTATACCCCTAAAAAAGGTTTTATTTTATTATTATAGAATACAATAATCGAAAGAACTCGCGATTTTCTTTTATTATGTTTTGAGGTACATTTTTTTTATTTTAGAAAAGGAGATCCAAATCTCCTAATATCTTCTTTAGGGGTGATTAGCCGTTCAAATTGCTTCTTCTCAAAAAACAAAAAAGCAATTCAAATTCCTTGGATTCAAGTCTAAAAAACCCAAACTGCAACAACCCATGAGTTACCTAATTGACCATGCTTTTGCACTATTATAAGACATTGGGTTTTTGGTAGTTACTTAGATTTTGAAAATAAGTTATATAAATATCACTTATCTATTATTTAATTATATCACATCAAATAATTTAATTTAATTTTTTGTTTTTTACAATTAAAGTTCAATGATCTTTTTGTGAATATGATATTTTTATTTTTATTTAATATTTTATTAGAAGATTTTTATCCCTAATTAATTCCTATATTTCCATATTCTAAATATAGTATTTTCTTCTTGTTATAATCTTTCTCATTATCGTGAATAGGAGAACACTTTTGGCGCTTCGCGCGTCATGCATTGTGCCTCTTACCTGGCCACTAACCACGGTGGCTGCAGAAGAGTTCTTGCATCTTTGCAATCCCTCAAAAACTAAGTGTTATTATAATATATTTTTTATTTGTCTTTACAAAAATAAAATGTTCTAATTATATTTAATAAATTGATATCGTAATTAACTTTTATATAACATTAAAACAAGTATACCTTTTATTAAAGATTATAACAAATATATCTAATAAAATTAAAAAAGTTTATATTAAATATATTTTAATTATAAATTTTGATAATTTAAAAAATTAATAAATTTTTAGTACTGATACATAGAAAATAATATTAATTTAATTAACTAAATAAAATAAGTGTATTAATGTTTTATTATCTTCTCTATAAATAAAGGATTTTAATTTAGAAACAAGAGGATTAAAATGGTGGATTTAAAATTACAGGAAAAAAAATTATAATTTAGTCTTGTTTTCATTATTATTATTATTATTGATTTTAAAATTATATTTAAGTATCTTCTTAATTATTTATTGTTTATTTTCCCCCAACAGAACAGATTCTCAATTTCTCATAATCGCGGATGAGAAATAAAACAATAGTTATGTTCGTTAATTTTGATTTAGGTTATAAGAAAGTAATAATCTATTGATAAATTGTATTATTTGTTTATAGAATTTAATTTAATTGAAATATAGATACTATAAGAAAATTATTACCGTTCAATGATAAATTATCATAGCAGTCCAATAAATAAATAAATTATATATATTAAATTTTAACAATAAGAATTTAATTAGATATAGTGAAATTTTATAGTATGAATTGTCATACAAAGGAAACTATTTACTTTTATAATAATTATTTTAAAAGTTAAATTTAGAATTATTTTTAATAGTATATTTTTTTAAAATGACAATATATATTAAAATTTATCTTATAATATTTATTTTAAAAATCATATTTTTTGTTGACGAATTTTTTTTAAAAAAAATACACTAACAACGTATTAAAATGATTAAACTCATTGTTTAACCTAAAAAAGTAAAACATATGATGTGATGTTGGGCTTTTATTATTATTGAAGAAATTTTAATTCACTTTTGTTTTGTTTTTCAAGTCTAATTTTAGGAGTCAAATCTCATCTCTCTTGTCTATGTTTCCTTGTTTTCCTAATCAAATTCCGTCAATAAATTTTTACAAGTAAATTTCTCATGTGTAAGAGCATTATCTTCATCCTTCCATCTCACTCTCCATCTTCCTGAAATTCAATTAACACCAAACTAATTGCATAGACTACTCAAGTAGAGGGAAACGATGACAAAGGTTGCCCACGAATTAGTGTTCATGAACAAATGTAATATAGTATTTGAGGAACTTGTCTCTTAAACTGGAGTGATATCCCCTTGATAAGAAAACATTTTTTAAAGAATCTTTCCTAGTAATTTGGTTTCAGCTTTTCATAAAATTAAACATGTCCTAGCCTTTAGGGACTATGCTTATGTCCTTCTGAATTTTTTACAGTTTTCAAATTTCAGCCTTCTGTGACTATAGGTAGTATTCCATTCATGTTATTGTAGATTCAAAAATTCAGTTTTTTGAGCATGTGTTGAAAAGGAATTGCATTTTAATGCACCATAAAGGTTCCTAAAATCACTACCATTGGCAACAATAGTACTTTAAGCTGAGCAAAGTAGACAGATCTTTACAAGATTTAGGGAATTATGAAATATTTCTTCTATCATTGTCCTATAGCGGAAGTCCTTGCCAACTTTTTCACATTATAATTCTTTATGTTAATTTGTATGGTAACAGTCACACTAACTGCAGTGCCATGAAATTTCTCCAACTTAATCATTGCCCTCCTCCACAAGAGCAAGTAAATCAAACTTTGTTTGTCAAACAAGGTTACAAATTTGATAGCTCTCTCAGTCTCTCTATATAGACAAGACATAAAAGTATGAAAAACATGTTTTGCGTTCATAAATTTCATTAAGTGGAGCAAAACAAAGCCAGTTATCAATGATCTTGTCCTTGTCCTCGGTTCTATCTCTGCCATTTGCATCTTTCTCTTCAACTTTAACTTCCCCAAATGTTCCTTTTCCTTCAAACACATCTAACCTAAGAAACTTAAAGAAATATTTCACAAATTCACTGCTTACAAAATGCATAAAATGAAGTGAGTCATCAATTGGAGTAAAACTAAAGAAGAGAAAAAAATGATAGTAAAGATGCAAAATGTGAGAAGAATATTATGTATAAAGAACATTATACTTTGTCTAGATTAGTACAACTATTTTTAATTAGTAAGCAAATGATTATGAATTAACTACCAGTCTTTGGACTTATTCCACAAATCCATATTACAAATTCATGTCCTTATCTCTATTAACTATTTTCTTTTTTTCTGCTTGCCATTTGATAAATATGTTTTGAGTTCCTTTGAAATTGCTGAATCGCATCTCTGTTTTGTATTTGTTCAAGTAGCTAGTCTCCCTTCCAATGTTATATTCGTTGAAAATCTCAAATTAGAAAAAATACAAGTAAATCCCCCATTCTTCTTTGACCCATATAATACACTCTGTTCATCACAGGCTGTTTTATCTCTTTCTTAATTGTTACTTGCTATGTGATATGCTCTCTGTCATTTTATTAAAATCATCATTTACTATATCTTCTTTTGATTTACCATGCTCAACCAGTAAACCTTTATTTCTGTTCAAATTCGAACTCTAGTTTTTCCCATGTTATTTCTTTGTTTTCTGCTTTACCTAAGTAAATGATATCATTTGAGGATGCCATTTGATAATTTTGATCCTATAGTACTGTCATTGTGTTTCTGAATCACCCAAAAATGTATTTCTTGATATTAAATATTGGATTTTTCGCACTCTGCTCCCCACAGTGGTAGTTTCTTAAATTTAAATTTTTCATGTCTCAAATCCAAATAAAAAGCATTTATAATACACTCACAATATAGCAATCTATCATTTGCTGTAGAAGAATGACATGCAGCAAAGTAATCATACAATGAGGTAAAAACTGAATAATTTGTAAAACACCTCCCCCTAAAGAATTTAATCATGGATTTTACTAACTACCCATGTCAAAAGAATAAATAATAGACACCTTCGCTACTGATGGTTTCTTAAAAGAAATTTACGATTTATCTATGAAAGTCAAATAAGAAAACGCCTACAATAAACCATATAAACAAGGCAATCATAATCTAACACCCTATAATCTGATGCAAGAAGAAAGCATCAATGAGAAATGGAAACATAAAATGAATTAAAAATTGAATAGTTTGTAAAAATATTTACCTAAATAGTTAAGCAAGGAGTAGTGATATAAATTTCAGCAATTAATGACAGCAACTCTGGTTAGTGGAGAGTTCTGAAGCAAATACTCCACTACCTTGTTTACTTCTTCATCGGACAAATTCATGTGTGGAATCACTTTCACTTTCAATGTCTCCAATCTAACAAAGCACAGAAGTTGAGTTTTCATTGTAGCAAGATTTGATAGATCCTACAGAATTAGAGTGAAATGAAGATATATTTCAATGGATACTGTAAAATGCAAGATTGAGTATAGGCAAAAATTGACATAAGAATGCAGGCATCGTATATTGTGTTTAATAGTTTTTTGCTCTCAGTGTTTAAACTAACATAAGGTTTGGATTTGTTTTTGTTTGAAAACATAATTTGTTTACAAAACCTATTTCTATTGTATGAGTTTGTTGTTGTGAAAATTAGTTATTTATTTCCAAAGTTATTTTAGATGATAACCTTGCATTTGCAAAAACAGGTTTTGAAATTCTTAAAATCACATTTCAATCCCCTTTTTATGATATTTATCTTTACAAATAAGGGTGTGCACATAAATTTATTTTCAAACTGAACTATTTTTTAACTGCATTAGTTTTTGAACCAAATTGGTTTTAGAATCAGTTTGGTACACTTAATAATCAAATTGCTTTTTCTAAAATCAAATTTTTTAAAAGAAAAAAAAATTGTAATTTAGTTCTAAAACAATTTGATTCTTAAAATTGATTTAAAACTAGTTCAAAATCAATTCGACCCGTAAATCGATTTTTAAAACCAATTTGAAATCAAATTGTTTTTAAAACCACTTCTCAAGTTTGGTTTAAGAATTGAATTGTTTAAACGAGTTCGAAACCGATTTAGTTCAAGGTTTTTTCAAATTGATTTTTGCACACTCTTATTTGTAGATATGAATTTAATTTTTACCAATCGAACTAACCTTTGTTGACTTATTTTTTATTTTTTAATATTGGACTTCATGATATTTTAACCATGACATTAATTTACATAATAAAAATCCAATGAGTGTAACTTGATTGACAACACACGTTGAATTTGTAGGAAAAAACTAGAGTTCAATCCCTGCAGAATATACTCTTGGGGAGGAACGATAAACTTTAAGTATGACTTAACCCTAAACCGATGATTAGTCCAAAAGCCAACCCAAAGAACCAAAGTTTGTAGGAATACATCAAGATCCCACCAAGAAGTCAAAATACCCTAATTACGATTGTTGAAAACAAATAAAATAATGAAAGTATGATATTTAAATTAGTACAATACACAATGTGAAAAATATAGTAATTGAAACTAAAAATTAGTAGATATCTTAACCATTACATCAATTAACATAGTAGAATACACAAATATGAAAAATATAATTAAAATAATTCATATATAAATAAAAATGATTATAAATTAATTAAAAAACTAAAGTTATAAATACTTCAAAATATATTTTATCCGTAAATTGAAATAAAAAATTATATAAAAATAATATATAAACATGTTTATTTGTGAGATTTTATATTTATTATCTATTTCAATAAATAATTTTATCAAACACTTATAATTTAATAAGCTAACTTATAACTTTTAATTATCGACTATCTATTAATTTTCAACTAGCAACAAGCCAAACCCACTAAAAATATAATATTATTATTTACTTTTTTCTGCACTAATATTTTTATTTGCTTAAGGATTAGAATAACTACAATTTCATTTTGGAATTTGAACAATGAAATTTAGAATTAAATGTTCTCCTTTAGTAATTAGTAATTTCAATTATGTATGTAAGCTTGATAATTTGATATTTTTAAATTTTAAGACTTTAATGTTGTTGAATTGTGATTAATGTTTGGATAATTAAATTTTATTTTAAGACTATAATTTGTTAAGACTTTTAAATAGTATTTATGTATTTAAGACATTTGAATGACTATTTTAATGGTAATATTATATATAGATGCTTGAATGGTTATGTTATTGGAGACATTTGTCATTTTGCCTATTAGTTATATCTATATAGTTGTGTGTTCAATCACTTGAATGTTTTTGATGAAAAAATGTTTCTTGTGTGATTTGTTATCAAAAGAAAAATGAAATAAACATAATATTATTATATGTTTAAAATAATATCATGTATTCTTATTTTATCAACAATTTTATATGTGTGATTTGCTATCAAAATATAATGGTTCTCCACAAAATGTCTTTTTTTTTTTTATCAAAATACTTATAAAACATGATTAAAATAAAGATTCTCAAATACTTTGTCTACCCGGTGCATCTAACTATTAAAAAACTAGTGATCAATAATAAAACAAGTAAAGAATAGGAAAGGATAAAACGAAAAAGAAAGGATAAGATAATCTATAAGGATGCATTTGATTCGTTAAAAATCAAGAGATAGGACAACACAAAAATATTTGTCCAACATTTGATTTAAAAAATGACTGAGAGACAATACAAAATAAAGAATAATGAACTAGATAAATATCTAAAAACTTGTTTACTTGCATACTCATATGAGCCGGTCACCAACTTAAACCATAGGCTTTGATACCAATTGTTAGGGAGATTCGAGGGGTACACTTGTGGACCAGGAGCCACCACATAAGCAGACCTGACACCACACTAGTCTAACCCAAAATTTAAGACTCAGGTTTATGGGTCTTCTCTTCACTTATATGGTGTTGAACCTTTCCACTTTTACCCGATGTGGGACTTCACCTCACACTTGTAACCCAACAATACACACATCAAACAAGATACAACACAAAATTAATATTGTGTATCCATCATCAAACAACATATAATATCAAAAGTTGTCTTATAACTTAATTACTTATCCAATATTATTTTGTCCATCCAACATTTTTAACAAATCAATCAAACGCACCCTAAGAGTTACTTTCTTTAATCCTATGTTTATCCGTGTCATCTACATTACGCGTACAACTCCATTAAAGGAAACGGATTTCGTTTATGGAAAGACTAAATTGAGTTACAAATTACAGTTTTAAGGAAATGTTTTTAATTTTATTAAATTAAGGATTAAAATGACGATGTATGAAAAATTTAGACACTAAATTTATTGTTTATTCTTATAGTATAAATAATTTATTTAGTTTTAAAAAATTAAAACAAAAAAAACATTAAAAAAATACTTCACACAATAAACAATTCCATGCAAGACCTAAATTGGCAGATTCTGAAAATGAAAGACTTTTTTGTGAATAAAAAAGAAAATTAAAGGAAATATTTCATGCTTAATTTGGGAGGACAATATTTTCACGCGGGATCCACCAAATTTTTTATATTTCCTTTTCATTTTATTCACAAAAAACACAGAAAAAGTTAATAATTTCCATCTTATTTTCATCATTTCTACTTCCTTTTTCACGTAATCAAATTAAAAAGTTCTAACTGCCAACAGAAAACCGAGTCTTACACAATTATCCCAAATCAAGATTTTTCCTTTACCTTATTAATTACTAGCTAAGAACCAAAATAACAAACGCCAGAAACACCCCTAACTTTTCCATGCAAATAAGTAATGCTGCTCTCTTTGATGCAATATAACTCGATCTTAGACGACCAGATGTATAGATGTACCTTTGTACTATTTTGACATTTTGAGAGAAAAAAAATATAAATATTATTATAGGTGATATGATATAATAAAAACAGAGAAAATAAATAAATATTAGATAGGTGCTTAAGATATATGAATATCCATATATCTTTTTCCCATTATAAACTTCTGAAGTCTCTTTTCAAAAAACAATGTAAAAAGTCCACATATATTAGCTGTACAGTTTTCTCATGTTTGTACAAGATATGATATGATTCCACCCTAGCTTGGAGGTAGAATCACAACAAGTGTGCTGAAAACAAAGCTAATTAATTTATTCTACGTATATATAACTATAGACACATTAATTTGCACAAAAAAAAAAACTTGTTCCCAAGATTAACCCTACAGCAGTATCATGCATGATGATAGATAATTCAAGGTTTGGTGAAACCAATGGTATAAGGAACGCCAGTAGCCTTCAACCAATCATCGGCATTTCCAGAAGGTCCACCTCTGAGGAATTGGCCAGCAGTGAATTGCTCAGCTTCGTTCTTATTAATATTGGGATGGTAACCCTTCCACTTAACCCTTCCTTGAACGTTGGAACCAGGTCCAACGTTAGCATACTCAGCATAGTACAACGTGTCAAGAAACAAGTTCCCACTCCAAGGGGTCCACCCCTCTGGCTGAATAAAGTCGCCAATGTTGGATTCCATAACTACTGTTCTTGCGAAGTCCTTCCACGGCCTCCCCAAGTAGGATTTCGTTTGGAACCTTGTAGGGAACAGAGCTTGCTCCGGCAGTATCTCGCAGTTCTGGAGCACGATTCCTGTGGCCATGTTCTTCTGCTTGGTTCCATCTGCGGTCACCGTGTTGAATTGGTTAGCTTCTGGCTTCCTTACTATGATTCTCGAGTTCTGGATCAGAGTTGGAGCTGCTCCGAAGATGAAGTCTATGGTGCCCGAGATTTCGCAGTTGCGGTAGAATTGACGGTTGGCCTGGGTGTACAATGTGTCTTGGTAACCGTGCATGGCACAGTCGAACATGGCCGACATGTCTCCTTGGTTTCTGAATGCCACTGCTTGGTGCTTCTTTGCACCCGCTGTGTTCTCGAATGCTATTGACTTGGCAATGAATCCAGGTGCAGTATTGGCTGCATGCATGCATAATTAGTTAATAATGCCCAATCAAATGTTTACTATAATCCCAAAAATTAATTGAAACCATTCAGGTTTAATTAATATTATTTTCGATTTCCATCGGATAAGAAAAAAAAATTTATTAACTATAGAGAATACTTACCAAAGGTGGCAGTTTGCATTGTCTTGACGCCATCTATAAAGTTTTTGTTACCAGTAATAATGGATTTTGTAGGGCCATCACCATAAATCAAAATATTCTCTGACTTCTTAGGGATAGTGATATACTCGTTATAAATCCCAGCTTTAACATAAATAATGAATCTGCCTTTGAAATTCTTAGGGTAGGAGTCAATAGCTTGCTTAACGGATTTAAATTGACCACTACCATCTAGGGCAACCACTGCATTGGGTGGGGGTGCACCTCCTTGGTTCATCTTAGCAAGTAGCCTGCGATCTGCAGCAGAGAACCACGTAGGGTACCCTTCAGCATCAAGCTCGAGAAGACGACGAGAAGCCGGGTTCAAATCCAACTTGAGGTCAAAACTCTGAAGGATTTTGGATAAGTTAGTGACAATGTCTAGGACTATGCCAGTGAGCTTCCCCATTTGGTCCAAACTTCCTGTGTGCAGTTGTTCCTTAATTTCCTGCTCACCGTTGGTCTCGTTGTTGAAGCCGTCCATGCATGATTGCTGGTACGAGATAATTGCACTCAACCAGTTCCTGAAGTCAGGAGATTGGTCATGCAGCGCTTGAATGTTGTGATTGTTAACCAAATTAGCCGAGGACTCGATGCTGTCCAAGGCGAATTCGATTAAGTCCTTGCAATCATCAAGGGCCATTTTGATGCCAGGATCTTTGTCTCCATGTTCCACTTTGAGCCTATCACTCATGTTCAATGCTTGGATCACGCTTTTCACCGTTGCTTCCACTCCAGCAGCTATGTATGCCTTTGGATCTGAGGAATTCGTGCTGTTCACGGTAATAAGAGTATCGTGACAAAGCTTAGGGTCATCGGTGCCTTCACACATTGCCTTCACGGATTTCTGTTGAGCTTCTACTTCAGGATTGGATGTGCCCTTTCTGTTAACAACAACCACAACACCGATGGCAACACCCACCACAAGGATTAGGGAAACACCAGATGCAAGTATTTTTCCATTCACCATTTTTGTTTTTTTTATTCTTTTTTTATAATAGGAAAGATGAAATATAGATTTCCTCCCCTTTATTTGATTTCTTGTACGGGAGGATGACGTATATATATATATATATATATGATTGATTAGTATATTTTTTTGTATATATGAATTACACATCACACTACAATGATTCAACGGGTTTATATAGGTAGATAGCTAGTTTAACTTTGCTTCTATCCTCTTGGAATAGATGAACGAGAGTTCAGAATTTTAGGAAAGATTAACTAGGACACCACTATTTCTTGAACAGCCGTTTATTGCTATGGTGGAAAAATAATCCTCCTATAATAAGTGAGGCTGTTATTAATTTCCTGAGTAAGATTTCTGTGTTGTGTTGATGGTGGATAATGTTTGCTTGCATTGTGATGGCCAATAATAGTTGAGGCCTGGACCATTTTTCAGTCCATAGATACTTTCAAGTTGTCCTTTGTTTTTGCAAAACCGCAGGAGTATTATTACCATTAATTAAGATGATAAGGCTTTGTGCATTATAAGATGATTTGAATCTTATTATTAAATAAAAATTGACAGTTCAGTCATACGATTTTTTAATTAAATATCACGTTAATTTTTTAAAAAAATTACATAAAATTTGTAATTAAATATACAATGTAAACAGTTAATTTTAATCTCATAACCATCATACGGATTTAACCAGCAGTTTGAAAATCAAATCTGTCACCTCTATGCAATTTGCATTAACACAAGAATTTGCCGTCCAATTTTCCTTTTTATTTTTTTTATATATAAAAATAAGAAAAAAAATCAAGTTGTAGATTGAACAAGACATTTATGTGTTTGAATAACATAATTATTCGAATTGATTTGATTTATTAAACCAAACTCTCCTTGCTAGAAGATATGGGTTACTTGCTCCTAAGTTTGATTTATTGATTAATTAGAGATAATTTTTATTTAATTGTAAACATTATATTAAAAAAATATCCTAAAATACCAACATATATCATTAGGGCAAACGAAGAACATGATCCTGAGATAATACCAGAAGCAATTTCATTTTGCTTCCAAGTCTTCTCAATTCTCGAGTGCTTATTTAATCTTTCTACGTTGAAATCATTTCCATTAAAAACCATAATCCTCCCTGTTTATTATTTGCCATTGGAATTGATTATGATCTACACACCAAAGAGAGCAGAGGAGAACGACACCATTTCCTCACCGTACAACCAGACAAAAGAAAACCTTATTCAGACACAATTTAACCAAATCATATTTTATGTGTAAAATTATATAAGCCATAATAAAAGTGCACCATGAATCATTCGAGCATAATTCATAATTCCCCAACGTGCCAAAATAAATTAGTAAGGAAACGAAAACAATCATATATGATTAAAAAAATTAAATCGCAAACGAAACAACAGCCACAACATTGAGCAGTGAAACAATATTTTCTTTTTTCTTTCCTAAAACATTGGAATTGAAATTTTGAGTAATTTATACAACTCTCAATTTGACAAACATTTTAATGAAAAAAAATTAAAAGAATCAATCTAATAAGAACGGCTCTCGGTGAATAACTGTTTCCAGTAGAGATAGTCCATTGACTTGCTCTTAGCTTTGAGTATACACAATTCTGTTTTGCAGTTTTTCCCAACACTTTATCGTAAAGACGGCAATCATCCCAGAAGTAAAGGATAGAAAGGAAAAAAAAAATAGACAAAGCAAGTACATTAAAATGAATAAAAGCAAGGAAACCGCAAAGAACCTCATGGATTATGAACAAAATGAATGCAGTGTAAACAATGGGATATAAAGTCATGTCTGAGCAATTTACCACCAGCTTCTGAAGTTATATTTTGCATGCACACTTGTGCACATACTCACAAATATGTAGAGAAAGTGATACAGAGATTAATTGGGTATTTCACCGGCAGGTCCAGGTCGTGCAGTCAACAAAGGTTGAAGAGCTTTGACTACAATGCTCATGTTTGGTCTGAAATCAGCTTCATATTGCACACACAGTGCAGCAACAGCAGCCATCTATAATTAATCAAGTATCATGTTATCCATGAGTATTGTTCAAGTATATGTTTTATCATTAAGGACAGTTGTTATGGGATTCTGTGGTTTCAATAAAGATTCCCAGAAAGAAAAAAAATGTATATTAGCATAATGAATGCCAATGACTCGTACTGAAATTGAGATCATAAACAACATAAAGACATTGTCTTCCGATTGCTCAGCTAATTATATCCAACAAATTTCCACCTAAAGGGAATGTAATACAGCAGTTTTAGACTCAAAATTTGGTCTTTTTGCATATTCAGTATTTACTACCTAAAAAAATAGAATTCTGATGTTATCTCTAGAGTTTTCCAATTCATATGCATACAATTTAAAATAATATATAACATAATATTTTCATGGACTTTCAATACCACCTTAGCAAGAAAATGAAAAAAAAAAAAAACTAATAGAAAGTAAGCACCTTAGCAACAGCTTTGGGTGGGTATTCTCCTCCTAGTCTTGTATCAACACACTGCCTGACTTTATCCTCACTGAGTTTTGGTGTAGCCTGAAACAATATACATCAATTGCTGCCATCAGTTTCATCAGCTAGGATTTTAGAGTGGACAATACGCCATAATAAAAAAAGTTTAGTTTCTCCTCCTTTTGACTGGAGTGTGTGTTCAGGGGCAACGAGACTAAAGATAAGAAATAGCTTAAATTAGTACCCAAGTAACCAGACTCTGCTGTCCACGTGGTAGTGTATGATCAACAGGTTTCCTTCCAGTCAGAAGTTCCAGAAGAACAACGCCAAAACTGTATACATCACTCTTAGCATTCAATTGTCCAGTCATTGCATATCTGCATCCACAAGATTAGACAGATAGTAATTCAGCAGTCTGAGGCCAGGGAACTAGATAAAATCAAAAGTTTGTTTCTCCAGATATAATGTCTGTTTATTGACTTTAGTCAACTGTGGCAGAAAAGAAATTGATAAGTTGATAATCATGTCTTACTCTGGAGCATGATAACCAAAGGTTCCAAGGACACGAGTAGAATGAAGACGTGCAGCCATGTCAGGAGCCTGATTTGATAAATCAAAATCTGCAATTTTAGCAACATCATCATCAAAGATTAGCACATTGCTTGACTTGATGTCCCGGTGGATAATGTGCGGATCAGCCTTCTCATGCAAGTATTCAAGTCCTCTTGCCGCCCCTACGGCAATTTTTACTCTTTGTGCCCATGTCAAAACTGGGCCAGGCTGTGCTCCTTTAACACCTTTTCTGCCTGCATGTACAACAACAATTATGAGAACATTTACACATAATAAACATACAGACTTGACTAATATATCTCTCAAGTAGTGACATTGCCTCTCAAGGCAACAAAAACAAAAAAACAACATCAAAAGCTATAATCTCCTCAGTTCTTCTAACATATAGAAAAACAATTCAATTAACCGTTACAGATGATAATGATTTTATAATTTAACCAATTGAAAGGCAAAACTATATACCGTGTAAAATATCATGAAGAGACCCATTAGATGCAAACTCATAAGCAAGAATACGGGAGCTTCCATCAATGCAATATCCAAGCAACTGAACAAAATTTTCATGCTTCAACCTTGATACCATTGAAACCTAAAAGTTCAAAAACAACAGGTTTTATGGGAATTGAACAACTTAATGACCTGACAAAAAAAATACTAAGCCAAGAATGGCGCTTATACATACCTGGGCTAAAAATTCCTCATCAGGCTGTTTACTGGCATCCAACTTCTTGATTGCTGCAGCCAGCTCACTTTTAAGAACACCATAATATACTCTTCCATAGGATCCCTCTCCAATCAGAGCATCTTGACCAAAGTTATCTGTAACTTCTTTCAGTTCATCTGCTGATATATTAGGAACTTCAATGGGCTGAGGTTTAACAGGCTGAGTGCCCTGCTTTGCAGTTTCAGAAGCAAGATAATTTCCATCATTTCCTGCATAATAGAATTTATCACAATAACTTCATCAAATTCAATATTCAGGTAAAATAACATCAAACAAATTAAAACAATGAAGTATTCATAATGAAGCATTTCAATCACATATTGCATATCCAATCCGATTTGACATGGAAATATCACTCAAAGATGCCTGACTGCTTAGAGTTGCAAACTAAATACATCATCCCTGATTCATTGCTCTAGCTTATATGAACCAAATTACCTGCTGGATTTTTTACGACGTATGGTCCTCCACTTTCAGCAGCCTTGTGGAGGTCATCCTCTTCGCAACAGCTGAAACAACTCATGATTCTTTCCCACTGAAATAATTCAATAGACCATTAAATCATATACTAACAACTGTTAATTGTTAATCTTGAATACAAAGTCTCTATAAATAAAATAAAAAAATGCATCCATGAAGATGTTCATTCCTACAAAAGAAGATACATCCCGGTGGCAACTGCAACTTTCATCAATTCAAAAGGAAAGAAGGAAGGAAATAGTGCTATTTGGTGTGGTTTCTTTCCAATTACGATGAGTTCTACTTCGAAGGGTGTTTGGTTTTCAGTTGACACACATTCCAAACCACATTCAACTCAATCCATGAGTCTAGGGTTATTGGACTCAACGGCCGTTTCAGGCTTCATTTCAGTGGCATGATATGAAAATATGAATAGAAGCAACTCATTTATTTAATAATTAATTAAAACACGCAATATAGCCTAGCCAAATAACTCATAGAAAAACCATCAAATAGAAAACCGAGATTATTACATTCTAAATTTTTATTTGCATAATTCCATCATCCTTGGACAACAAACGATGCGTGAAAACTTCACTGCCGTGAAATCAGACAATACTAATGTAAGCTCAACGCTTTGGTCAGCAAAATCTCAATCCAAAAGGAAACGGATCGAAACGGTTTCAGCCAATCAGAGCAAAGTACAACTAAAGTCCAAGCTATCAGTCACAGATCAGTGAAACGCGGAAGCGAACCGGTTAATACAGGCAGAAAGGTAAATTTTGCAGGAATATAAAAATAAATAAAAAACATAAAAAGGAAAGGCGAACGCAAAAGTGACATTGAAGAGTGCGTGTGATATGATAGATCGATGAGTACCTGAAATGGTGGAAAGTGAAGATGCGAAGGGGAGGATCTCGGTGAAAGATGCGCAGGATAAGAAGGGAGGAGTGCGTAGGATAAAAGAGTAGAACAAGTTCTTGAACTGGAAACGGAATGATGAATGAGTTACTACTAGTGCATTATTATTAGTTACAACTTACAATGATTTGTTTATTTATTTATTTATCTTCTCTAGAACAAATAATAAGTATCATGGTGTATTGTATGTATTATCCATCATGTCACTATTTAAATAGCACTAATTGAGGCTCTTTTACGTGTTCCACACCGACCTTGCTAGCCAGACTTGACTTGCGAGGTATACACACTACACACCGGTGGGTACAGTAAAGTGTGAATGGGCCTGCCCCTGTTTCAATTAGTTTAATATATCTCAAGCTTTGTTAATGAAATTCTCAGGATTATAATTGAAAATGCTCAATTAATACAAATATAAATTATATTAAGTTTTTTATATATTCACTATTAATTTTTACTTTTTATCTGAAATTTAATTAATTATATATTTTTTTGTCATCATATATTATTAGTGTGAGGTACCTATTAAAAAATTTAATCACATGTTTGCCTTCCATGTATGAATTTAGTCAATGTAGTTGAGTATTAATTATTAAAAGAATTATAACAATTTACACTATCATGCATAAAATGGATTAAAAAAATCCTCAGTGCTAAAATGTGATAATTGATCATTGGTTCAAATAATCCTGGGACATTCACTGGGATTTTTAATATTTTCATCTTTTCGAAAGTAAGTTTGGTACACTATCTTTTCAGAGCTATTTAAATCTATTCTTCGGAAGACTTGACTAATGTAATCATACTTTAGGATAGTTGCATCCACTAATTATTTTGTCATACAAAAACTGCTAACGCGTGTTTTATGTGTTCAAAATCGCGTTTCTAACTTCTACCAATAAAACATTTCCAATTTATCTTCTCTCTCTCTCTTTTTAGTTTTGGACCACACTAACAACTATAACATATTGGCAAAAGTTCTGCCAAGTTAGACTGAAAAAATTCTGCCAACAAAACATTTCCAATTTATCTTTTTCCAGCAAGCGTAGGTTTGTTTTAAAATTTAGTAGAATTTATTTTGAAAAAATTAGTTTTAAGTTAATGAAAATAATTTATGTGCATCTAATTAATTTAAATTACATATTTGTTTATAAAAAACTTGAATTTAATTACATTTTATATATTTTCTATTAGCTGTCCAATGTACTATAGATACTTGTATAGTATTTTTTGTTGACCAAAATCTTAGTTGGTGAGCATTTTTCTTTAAAAAAAACTAAACAACTCAAAAAAGAAAAGAAATAAAAAATGTAATTGGTCCCCTTAATCAAATAAAAATAAATCATACGGTTATTTTATAGCATAAATCAATCTGTTTTGTTGAGGCCAAAATTAAATATGATTAGACTAAATTAAGATTTTGGTTCACCAAAAAAAGTTGAGATTCTTAATTAAATAAAAGAATTTAACTTGACAAATAATATCAGCTGAAACATTTGTCTAATTCATGACTTAGATATATTAATTACGATATTAGACTAGCCCAACTTGACAATTCAAACTAGAAAGACTGGAACAGTTATTCAGAAACTCGTATACATTCAAGCATTGAGAAAGTCAATAAGGAATAGGTAAAATCTCACCATGCATGAAAGAAGCACAACTCCTGTTGAAAAAAAACAAAAACAAAACAATTTGTGTGCCCGGCCCACGCGCGTTTCTTTTCTCAGCTGCGCGAGCAATTTCCTTTCTTTTTTTATAAGAGTGTGAGAAATTTCCTTGAAACAAATTAAGAACAATATTCCACCTTGTTCTATACCACTCAATTTTTTGTCAAATGCTTATGATTTCAAGACTTTTTTTTATAGAATTAAAATAATATTGTTATTTTGAAGATATAATTCTCATTTTGAATATGTCATAAATAAATAATGAGTATTTTCTTTGTAGGTGTTGCTTTTGTCAAAGAATAAACGTAGAAGGCTAGTCGCTAGGTCTAATTTAACGGAAGTAATCATTGTCATGACTTAAGATTCATTTGAGCCTTTATATATCCTTTGTTGGGTCATCCTAATCCAAAAAAAAGGAAAATATAATCTTATTAGTTTTGACCTAATTTAGAAAGAAAAAGTTGGAATCAGTGTTAATGATTCAGCTATTGTGTGGATTAAACCATCTAGTCTACACAAAGAGATTTATCTTGTTCTCGTAGGAGAGTTGTAATCTAAAAGCAAGATCCTTGGATCAAACAAGTAACAAAATACTCAATCTAATTTTAAGAGGATCCACAATCCTCTATGTCCTGTGCTATAAGTGTGAGGACTTGTCTAAATGAGATCCTTGAACCAAGCTATTAATAGAGTACTATCCCCTATGTCCTGTTAAGTTAAATGAGGTCCTTGAACCAAGCTATTAATAAAGTACTGCTTGGTCTATGTTTGAGAATGTCAACTAACTTATAACATACATATCAATCAAGTTGATCAAATAAATCAAAAATAGATACTAATAATTCCACAGTTTGTTTTAATAAAATAAAGTCTAGATGAAATAATATTTTTTTTTTTTATCAAGAACAAAATCATTTCATTTCATCAAGGATACTCGATGATACAAAAACAGGAATATAATCAAAACTATGGATGCCAGTTTAAAATCTTGATGCTCTTGCAAACTTATGAGCGACGAGATTAACATGCCTCCTAACTAAACTCATGCTAGAGTGTGTAACGTGAGAGAAAAGGGATTTACAATTTGATAGAATAGAGTAAAAATGAGAGACTCCATTTCTACCTTGAGCTATTTGATCATGAACCCTTTTACATCTGTTTCATAAAGTAAAAATGAGAGAAACTATACTATGGATGTAGAGTGTAGTATGAGAACTCACCAAGAGCCACTCCGAGTAATAGTGTTATTAAAGGAATGTTGTTATTTTCTAGACAAAATAATTTGACAAATTTGAGAATAGATTCATAAAGCCATTTTGAATTTTCATATTATGGCTAGATATTGTTTATCAATCATGCTCAATTTTCCCTGGGAATCATGACACTCTAAGCAAGCAATTATTGCGTTAACAATTCTGGAAGATTTTGGTTTCATGGTCATGGATGGTGATAGTCTTCTGTTGTAATGAAAACATTGCAAGTTGCAACATGACCAATATCTGGCGAATCGCGAATTAAGGTATGGAGTTAGACATGTTCTTAGCAATAATGCCGCGGTGCAAGTACTTGTTAAATTAAACATGTATATAAAAAAACAAAGGCTGTTAGCTCGGAGGGGATCTAAAACAGACTCATGCATGTTGCGAGATGTTAATAATAGTTATTAAAGAAACAAAAGAAAAAAGGGGATAGAACAGGAATTTCAAATTCAATTCTTCTCTCTGCGTCAGCGTTACGTTAATGTCTCTGGGTTGCGCTGTTAGTTAGTTTGGCAGGTTGTAGTGGTTATGGTGTCTGGAGTGCTTTATTTAATTTGGAGCAAATGGCCGAAGGGAACAGTGGAGAATATTTACGCGGCTTTGGTTGGATTTGTGGGATAATGGAAAAAACTAAAAAGCACTTCTCTCTCTCAGGGGTTCATACTTATGTTCACCAATAAATCATTTCCATTACAAAAACTAAAAATTTACCAAAAAGCGAGAGGTGAGTTCAGAATTATACAAAAATAAGGATTATAATATGATTTTAATTCCTATATATAATTTAACACTTTTTTTTTATCTGTATGTTTTTTTTATATAATCTTAGTTGTTAATTTTTACAGACCTTTTTTTAGTCTTTTTTATTTTTGAATGGCTAGAGACCAAAAGAATTCCTCGTGTTTTGTAAATATATGATTTTAGTCTCTCAAATTTTAATTGGATTAATTGGATCTTTAAATATGACAAATTATGCGATTTTAGTTCTCTGATACCACAATTGTGTGTGTTTTGTCCCCAATCGTACAATTTGATAAATCAAAATCGCACAATTATAATATTTGAGAAATCTAATTAACACAATTAAAATCAAAGAAATTAAAGTCACACATATTTAATTTTCAAGAGATTTAATTAACACAAATAAAATTTAAAGGCTTAAAATCACACAATTATAATTCGTAAGTACCTAAAAAGTGCAATTAACCATGAAAAGGTGTCCATTTTAATAATTAAATGAGTGGTTGATGTAAATCCAATTTCATACTTATTGTGTTTTAACATTTATAAATATTAATCATTGTTTTAAAATCAGAATACTTTTAGTAATTTTCTCATATTTATTAAGTTACATGATTATTTTATGAATTAAATACTTTTTATTCTTGTTTCTAATTTCGAGTATAGTGTTATTTAAATTCTATTTATTTCTAATATCTTAAATGCCATTCTCTCTTAAATAGTAAATACCATGGAATTTTATTTTAAATATCATTTCTCTATTTAGTTTTAGATATTGACGTATGGTATCAAATGTCTTCACTTTTTAGATAAATTAAAAATTTAAATTATTATAATCTTACCAACCATAGTTTGAATTTGATTTTTAAATTTTAAATTTAAATATATCATATCAATAAACATGTCTTCTCTTTAGTTATTATTGTCAAGGGTTTATAATAACGCATATATCATACTCAATTAATTGAACTAAATTCTTTGACTAATCATTTTATATTTTATAAAGTATAATATTTATTATCAATAACAAAACATCTATTTTTGCTTGAATTTATTTTTATTTATATATTTTATCTGAATTGAAAAATATTTGAACAATTTGAAATTTGCTTACATCGTATGTAGTAAAAACTTCAACCCCTTCGATCTGTAAAATCGAACTTTGGATGGTTAAATATGACAAACGAACTTTATTATAAGAAATAATTATTATAAGAAATAAATATAAAACATTATCTTCGACACACAACTTACAAAAAGCCATTCAAAAGAATGGATGGTATTAGAAGCGACGTGGAAAACTTTCTCTTTTCCAAGCTAACAGATTTGTTTATACGAAAAAGAAACAACTTTCCAATTCTACAGCATTCAAGAAAAGAAATCTAAACACGAGGAAAAAGATACCCAATACATTTGCATTTGTTAGCAAGGAAATTTTTTCATTATTAATTTAATGAAAATATTAATTGATTCCGATTAAAAGAATATATATGCATGCAGGGCTGTAGGCTATCGAGTCTCCCAATGGATTAAACTCTGAGATCCATATATGAATTAATGTGAATGCATAATCTCATAGTATATTTCCTGCTTTTTCTAATGAGTTACCAACACCTCTAGTTTTTTTTTTTTTTATATATATAGTTTTTAGAGTAATGGTGGTATATCGTTTTACTCATTTTCTTACAAATCATTCTACTATCTTTTTATGATAAATAAAAGCATTTAATATGTTGAAAATGTAAAATACATTTAAAACTTACCATAAGAAAATGAGAGTAATTAAGATAATTTGTAAGATGATTTAAAATTCTTCTTCTTTTTATTTCTTTTTTCTAGTCACATTATATAATTAATTACATTAATTACTTATCTCTCTATCTTCCGTTTAACCCTTCCATAAATGTTTTAAGAATCATTTTACTTAATGATATACTTTGCTCTTCAGACTGTAAGTATTTCCTTACGTAGAGAAATGTGTTCAGCTCAGGAAACTCATGTGTATGGAATGACAGAAATGTTATACAGGTTAACACTGTCATGTAAAGTAACTTAATTTAGAGCAGGTTTTTATAATAATACTACTACATACCTTTTTCTATTTATCGCTTATAATATTATTTGTGGTAGCAAAAAAAATAAGACTAGTATGTAGTAGCGACGTTGACGGTAGGAAGGTGGAGTCAAAACTCAAGAGCAAAGGAAAATTAAGTGGAACACATGTGAAATAATGACATAGTAATTAAGAGTTAGAGGACATAAGAAAACGCTAATAATAATGAGACTGAGAGGGGGTAAAAGTAAAAGTAAAAGTAAAAGAGAGTGTGGTTTTGCGGTCACACGTGGTTGGCATGTGGTGATGATAACTGTTGCAGGGAAGTGGAAGAATGTGACGTTTACTTAACGAAACGAAACGCGGAGAGATGAAGGGCGTGCGTGGATCTGGTGCAGGCAGCTACAGCGTTAGGAAAGCAAAGAAGGCATCTTTTCCTCCATAACGTAAAAAGTGTGCAACTGGCCCCACCACTAGGGCTCTACTGTTCCCAATCCCCACCACCATTTTACCAATTATTATTTTCCATCCTCAATGGGAAAATAAAAAACAAATCAAATTCACATTCACATCGCCATCATCATCAACAACAACAACAACACCGTTTCCGTCCACAGAACATGTTCGCCATTTTGCGTGGCGCACTTACCGACATCCACTCGCCGCCGATCTTCTTTGCTTCTCACTCCAAACCACTCACGTGCCGGTACGCCTTTTTTCTTCGCTTCATCATCAATTTCTTCTTGAATTTTACTTTCTAACCTTCTTTAATGTTTCTCTTTTCTTCCTGCCGTTTTTTTTTTTTTTATAGATAATTTATGTTGAACAAGGAAAGAAGGAAGAGGTTGTTGTGTCTGTCGTGGTACTTGAGCTGAGGTAGGTTTTTTGTGTTACTGTGGTTGACTTGGGAGATTGTAAGTGTTGGTGGCGGCTATGCTGATTGGACTGAATTGGAATCATGGTTGCGTGGGTTTGCTATTTTTGGGGCTGTTGGGGGGTGAAGTAAGGTTAAATGATTGTGAGTGATTCCGTTTTGTTGATTTCGTACTGGTAACTGGAATTTTAGCTGTGTAGTTTGTGTTTGTGACCATGGAAGCTAGATTTGGAGCTGAGGCTTATCATTTTTGCGGTGTGGGTGCTTCCTCGGATTTGAGGGGTGTGGGGAAGAGGTCCTCAGAGTGGGATTTGAATGATTGGAGATGGGATGGTGATCTGTTCATCGCTAGCCGGCTGAATCCGGTGGTGCCGGCGGACGGTGTTGGAGTGGGACGGCAGTTTTTCCCCACCGGGTCCGGGACTGGGATCCTGGTGGCCGGAGGTCCATCCAACAGTTCTTCCACCTCTGAGGAAGTAGATCCAAGGGATCCCAAGGGGAACAAGGAAGGGGACAAGAAAAGGAGAGTTATTGTGCTGGAGGATGATGGTTTGAATGAGGAAGGGGGTACTCTTAGTTTAAAGCTTGGTGGCCATGCTTCTGCAGTGGTGGATAGGGAAGTTGCAAGCTGGGACGGTACGAATGGGAAGAAAAGTAGAGTGTCGGGAAGTACTTCAAATCGAGCTGTTTGTCAGGTGGAGGACTGCAGTGCTGATCTGAGCAAAGCTAAGGATTATCACAGGCGACATAAAGTTTGTGAGATGCACTCCAAGGCCAGTAGGGCGCTTGTGGGAAATGCAATGCAGAGATTCTGTCAACAATGCAGTAGGTAATTTCCCCTTTCAGCTTTTTCTGTAGTTGATCAGTTCGAATTTGTTTCATATATTTACTATGTGTATTAAGGGAATAAATGGCACTACCTCTGCTCCTATTTTTATAAGAAACAAGTTATATAGTGTAAAATACACTACATCTTGTTTCTTATAAATAGGACCAGAGGTAGTATTAATTATGATATCAAGATGCAGCAAATCACCGAAAATTGTAAATGATATCTGAATACAGCTGATTATCGTTGTAAATTTCTTTTAGAAGTCCTTCAAGCTATCAATTGTTTTTTATTATTTTCATGCAAATATTTAAAGTTTAAAATCACTCAATTCAATAACTTTGTCTTTCTCAACCAACAGGTTTCACCTGCTTCAAGAGTTTGATGAAGGAAAGAGAAGCTGCCGAAGACGTTTGGCAGGGCATAATAAACGAAGAAGGAAAACAAATCATGAAGCTGTTCCTAATGGAAGTTCATTAAATGATGATCAGACAAGTAGCTATCTGTTGATAAGTTTATTGAAGATACTTTCAAATATGCATTGTGAGTATTTCTTTAAATCATTATCTTTGTAACTAGCGCCAAGAGGAGTTGATTTCATGTAATGTGCTTGATTATTTTGTATGGCATTGATTGATTCTTGTCTTACTAGTTTGAAATGATGAACAGTCTGGTATAATTTAAACTATTCCTTCCTATACATTACTGCCATGTCAATAGCTGCTGGAAGGTAGTTTGATAAGTTGCGCAAATATGGTTTTATAAAACCTGTATTTGGTCATGCAAGACATGTTAAATATAGGATTAATCTGAATTTTCAATCCAAATTAGTTGCAAGTTGTAACTGGGCCCAGTGCATATCTTCAGTAGAGACATGCATGGAGGAAATTATCTCCTTCCTCAAGTTTCTATTCCACTTCATGTTGAAGAATTTGGTTTGGGTTGTGGTTGAGAATAGCGCCATGGCGGAGCAGGAGCCTCCGTAATGGCGCAGTTCAGTGTCATGGCTGCAATGGCCTAAATAGAAGCCTGACTTAAATGATTGATATATAAGATATGTTTAGTTTTTAAGAGGAAGATCGTCTAGCTGGTTAGAGGAGAGCAAGGAAAATGATTTGAGGTTGGTTTTTATGTGCTAGTCAACTTTACCTAGCTAGCCCTCGTCACAAGGTTAATTTCAACTAATAAGAATTTGTAGGTATGTTGAAAGACAAAATATTTCTTCAATTGTGGCAATGAGATGCACTGTCTTATTAAACTCTCATAAAATCCTTATTTCCTAAGACTGGGCCTTTTCAATGAGTTTCAAATTCGAGTACTGATGCATTGGAAAGTTGCTCTTGCTACTTGTGAGTAATATTTACTTGTGCAATTAGCAGGTGAAATCAATTTTTAGTGCTTTAATTGCTGGCCGAGTATAATTACCTTTCTGTTCTCTCAACTTTGCCAAGGAGAAATTAATAAAAAATCTAAATTAGCTCTCTGACCTGGTGACTATTTGCTATTTGATGTTTTTCTGAATTGGTGTTTTTTTCTTATCACTAGGCACTTAGCTTTTAGGCCTTGCAAATAGCCTGATTAATATTATGCACTATGTTTCCATAATACAGTGGAAATTCCTAGTGGTCCTGAGTTGTTTTATCTAATAATTTGTGACCGTTTGATGTTGTGAGTACATATGATAATCTGATGCCCGTGAGCTTGTCAATTAATTAACTGCAAGATATATGAGGAACTTTGATGGAATGAGTAATTAAATGAGCTTTATAAATCCATTTTATTGTTGAAGTTTTCTAAAACTGACATGAGTTATGCCCATCTTTGTTAAGGTGGCCTGAAGAGACCAATGATTGGCCTCTCTAAAGGAAAGATTCAAGGCTCTCTAATAATTTTTGTTCTCCTTCATTGGAGAATAAGCATTTTTCTGCAATTGGTATGCAATAAATTTTTGGGGGATGGTAAAAATATTTTGCTTATGCAAAAGAGTCAATCATGTGTGGTGTTATGATGATGATCTCATTAGACTAATTATTTGAAGCACTTATTTATTGCAGCATATGGTTAGACTGGCATTTGGAATCTTTCAGTTTTATGACATCTAATTGTGTTTGCTTAATATGACTATTCTCGTCTATTTCTCTGATTTGTATTTCAGCTGCGATTGAGGTTTTTTAAGGGATGGATGATGACTTTTTTTTAATGAATTATAGCTGACAGGTCAGATCAGACTACAGATCAGGATCTACTAACTCATATTCTGAGGAGTCTTGCTAGTCAGAATGGTGAGCAAGGGAGCAAGAACATAGCTAACCTTTTGCGAGAACCAGAGAATTTGTTGAGAGAAGATGGTTCATCAAGGAAGTCAGAAATGATGTCTACTTTATTCTCCAATGGTTCTCAAGGCTCTCCAACTGATACAAGACAACATGAAACTGTATCTATTGCTAAAATGCAGCAACAAGTGATGCATGCACATGATGCTAGGGCTGCTGATCAGCAAATCACATCTTCTATAAAGCCCAGCATGTCAAACAGTCCTCCAGCCTACTCAGAAGCCAGAGACAGTACCGCTGGACAGATCAAGATGAATAATTTTGATTTGAATGACATATATATTGACTCAGATGATGGTATGGAAGATTTAGAAAGATTGCCTGTCTCTACAAATCTTGTGACTAGCTCTCTTGATTACCCATGGGCACAACAAGATTCCCATCAGTCAAGTCCACCTCAAACAAGTGGAAATTCTGATTCTGCATCTGCCCAGTCTCCTTCTAGTTTCAGTGGAGAAGCTCAGGTATTTTTGTCTTGCTGCATTATTTTGAATTGGGTATTCTACATTCTTCTCGTGCTGTCATTTCAAATAAACAATTCATCCCAATGATTATGTGATTTTCAATAGAAAGGATGTTTTGCAGAAATTACCACAATACATAATTCAGTTGTATGTTAAGGAATTAAAGGTAGTGTATGGTCTTGGTTCTTAGATTTTTGGTTCTGTCTTGTGCCAGTTTGGTGGTATGGCTATAAGAAGTGAAAACATATGAAATTTCTTGACTCTTGTATTTAGCTATTTGCTCCTTCCTGTGTTTTATTAAACTGTCTTATCATTCCCCCCTCCTGGCCCAAAACAAAATCTCTAGTGGGAAAACACAAAAAAATTAAATTAATATATATTGATGATTATTTCCCTTTTTCTTACCTACGTTGTTGAACAATGCCTTTTTACATTTAATTTAGTATTGAGATTGTTGTCATTTAACGGTTAATTTTTTGTTTCCATCATTCAGAGTCGCACAGATCGAATTGTTTTTAAGCTCTTCGGTAAAGAGCCAAATGATTTTCCTCTTGTACTTAGAGCACAGGTACTTTAAGCTTTCTAAAGCAACTGAGCATAACTGCAATTCATTTCTTTCGTTTGTAATTTAATAACACTTTGTGGGTTTCAATTGCCAGATTCTTGACTGGTTATCTCACAGTCCTACTGATATGGAGAGCTACATACGGCCTGGTTGTATTGTTTTGACCATTTATCTGCGTCAGGCTGAGGCTTTGTGGGAGGAAGTAAGCCTTTTCCTTCTAAAACTATTTACATGTGGATATTTCTTTTAATATGGGACACCCTTGACCTTACACGCTTTCCCCCCTTTTTTGCAGCTTTGCTATGATCTGACTTCCAGTTTGAATAGGCTGTTGGATGTCTCAGATGATACTTTTTGGAGAAACGGATGGGTTCACATCAGGGTGCAGCATCAGATGGCCTTCATTTTTAATGGTCTCTTGCCATGTCTTTGTTGTCTTTGTCATTGTTGTTGTTAGGGGTCAAGATAACAGGAGTCAGAAATTTATTTCAGTAATCAATTAAGTTCATTATATGTTTAAAAGTTTAAAGTCCTTGCCATGAGGAGTCATCTATGTTAAAGACTTGTATCTACATCTAACTTTTGTCTTAGCCACATATATTACTTTAGGTGGTGGACTGCATTGAGCATTAATGTTATTTTATTGGGCTTTTAATGCTGTCTACAATCTACATTATTGTAATGTTACTGTGGTTTATGTATGAAATAACTATATCTGTATATCATTCAGGAATAACAATTTTTTTTATATGACATAATGACTAGTTATCTTACTGCAATTTTCATGCTGCAGGTCAAGTTGTCATAGATACCTCCTTACCTTTCAGAAGTAATAATTATAGCAAGATTTTGACTGTTAGTCCAATTGCTGCACCAGCATCAAAGAGAGCTCAATTTTCTGTTAAGGGTGTCAACCTGATACGCCCTGCCACTAGGTAATCTCTATTGCTTTGTGACTTGTCAATCCTTTGCATGGTTTGTAGTTAAAATACCTACTTAGAAAGTTACCTGGACCTACTCTCTGAGTTCCAGGATGTTGTTTGAATATATCTATACTTTTGTTGAACTGGCATGGTATATGACCATTAAACCTTCCCTCAGGTTAATGTGTGCTTTAGAAGGGAAATATCTGGTCTGTGAAGATGCTCATATGTCAATGGATCAAAGCTCCAAAGAGCCTGATGAACTTCAGTGTGTCCAGTTTTCATGCTCTGTCCCTGTGATGAATGGAAGAGGATTTATTGAGGTGCTTTTTCTTCTCTCTCCCAAATTATCTACCGAAAAAAGTAGGGATGGACAGGCTATTTTTTCCATGAGGAGGATAAGCAAATTCATATGTTACCCTGTTTTTACTTTTATGACACACTTTCACACACGCCGGTTACTGTTGAGTGTTAGTGATGTCCTAACTCATAAGTTGTGATATCTGATTCTTATTGACGGTAGCATGCATCCATACAAGTGTTGCCATATGTTTAACTGAAGATAAGCAATACTGCACTAATTCTATGTGGCTAAGCTTTATTTTTTCTACTTTCTTTTTTGTTAATTTTCTAGATTGAGGACCAGGGTTTGAGTAGCAGCTTTTTTCCTTTCATTGTTGTGGAGGAGGATGTTTGCTCAGAAATCTGTACACTTGAGCCTCTTCTAGAATTAAGTGAAACTGATCCAGATATTGAAGGGACTGGAAAAATTAAAGCCAAAAATCAAGCCATGGATTTTATTCATGAAATGGGTTGGCTTCTTCACAGAAGCCAGTTGAAATTAAGGATGGTTCAATTGAACTCTAGTGAGGATCTCTTTCCATTGAAACGGTTCAAGTGGCTTATTGAGTTTTCCATGGATCATGATTGGTGTGCAGCAGTGAGAAAACTGTTGAACCTACTGCTTGATGGAACTGTAAATACAGGAGATCATCCTTCCTTGTATCTCGCGCTTTCAGAGATGGGTCTCCTTCACAAAGCTGTAAGGAGAAACAGCAAGCAGTTAGTGGAGTGTCTTTTGAGATATGTTCCTGAGAATATTTCTGATAAACTAGGACCTGAAGACAAGGCACTGGTTGATGGCGAGAATCAGACCTTCTTGTTTAGACCTGATGTTGTTGGTCCTGCTGGTTTGACACCACTCCATATAGCAGCCGGGAAAGATGGTTCTGAGGATGTACTTGATGCTTTGACTAATGATCCTTGCATGGTAAAATTTCTGTTACTTTAAATTATATCGCTCTGAGAATAGACTTCTTTTACTACAGAGATTTTCTTCCCAGTTTTATTTGGATCTTCATCACTGGATTTAATTCTTGCACATTTTGTTTCCGAATCGTGCATTTAGCTGTTACAGTATTTGAACTTTTGTCACCATTGCATACTTCCTTTTTAAAATTTGTTTGGGTAACATTAATCTGTGCTGTTCTAGACTAACAATCCATATAGCTGGTTGACCTTCCAAACTACACTTGCCGCCAGTATTGTGTGACTTTGAATGAGCTGAAACCTGGATAGAAAGTGATGATTTATTTTTTTATTTTATGGCTTGTTGGAAATCTGGAGCTTCATGTGTTCAGGTTAGTGCTACATTAGTAACATGAAGTTTTTTAATACAGGTGGGAATTGAAGCATGGAAAAATGCTCGTGACAGCACAGGCTCGACACCTGAGGATTATGCCCGTTTACGTGGCCATTATGCTTACATTCACTTAGTGCAGAAAAAAATTAATAAGAGACAAGGAGCAGCTCATGTGGTGGTTGAGATTCCAAGCAATACGACGGAGAGCAATACAAACGAGAAGCAAAATGAGTTATCCACTACCTTTGAGATTGGAAAGGCTGAAGTAATACGTGGCCAAGGGCACTGTAAGCTTTGTGACAAGAGAATTTCTTGCAGAACTGCAGTAGGCAGGTCTTTGGTATACAGACCTGCAATGCTCTCAATGGTGGCAATAGCCGCTGTCTGTGTCTGTGTGGCCCTTCTGTTTAAAAGCTCCCCCGAAGTTATATGTATGTTCCGACCCTTCAGGTGGGAGAATTTGGACTTTGGAACAA